>NC_089299.1:0-300000 GCF_008629635.2 Kwoniella shandongensis
CTAACCCCCCTAACCCCTAACCCCCTAACCCCCTAACCCCTAACCCCTAACCCCTAAACCCCTAAACCCCTAACCCCTAACCCCTAACCCCCTAACCCCTAAGGAAACCCTCAGAACTTTGTGAGGGGTGGTCTGTATGGTGACACCACCATAGAGCAAAAACCCTCAGAAGTTCGTGAGGGTTTTCATTCTGGGTGGTATGTTTGGTAAGTGATTGCCAAACTGTTGTACAAGATAGAAGCGCAACTGAAGTGGATTAAGATAGCCACAAGTCTGTTCTATCATCTACCATCGCTCAAAGATTGACTAGGAAGGTTCTAACCAAAAACCCTCACGCAGGAACGACCCCTATAACCCTGGCACGAGGCGGGGCGGACGGTGATCCGGCCGTCGTCCTGCTTTCGTCGCTTTCCTGGCTTCCATGACCAGGGGGAGCGGCGACCTGGCTCCTGTCGTCTCGCTCGCCCGTCCGCTATGATCAGCTCTCGTCCGCTTTCCGGCCGCCCGCGTCCGCGTCCTCGCGCTTTCCTGGCCGTCCGGACCGTCTGCGCCCCGCCCCCGGGCGGGGATGAGCTTCCGCCTGTTAGGACTCGTACATAGTTATTCCTGTGACGAATGTATATTCCTCTGTCTAGTTCACTACTGTGGAACCCGTACAACGATCTGTCAGTCAACCCCAAGTCTCGTACACTCGGTATTCGACTTGTACAATTCGGTACAGGACTTTGTGCTATTCGTAACCCGTATTCCTCGCTTAGGCCCGTCAACGGACCCGCCTCTGACAGTGAGCTTCAATGGTTCACAGCGGGAGAAGCAGAGTCAAACACACCTCGACTGCCTCTGTACTTGGAGCAAGAGCATTATGAGAACCTGGTTCGATTGGATGAAGTCTATCGATTGCAGTGGCTTGATATGTATATAGTACGCTCTAACCCTTATCAGTCGAATATCGATACGTAAGAATTGCATTGATACGGTGCACTAATCAACACACGCTACATCTCATCGTAAATCAGCTATACACACGCACGACGTTGCATATTCCGCAGCAAGTCGTAAAGCTGTAGTTACGATTTCGTGCAGCGCTAGATACATTCACCGTAAAACAGTACACTCGACGGTATCCTCCACCAGCAGCGTTGTAAATCGACAACATCAATCCTTGCGGTACACGATTGACGCGGGCCAGCGACCGACAATGCTGGCGTTCTTGCATGGTCACGAACGGACGTAGGGATAGACGGCCAATTCCATTGACAAACAATTCCTGCTGGATTCGCAAACGATACCAGTGCTCGCCACGCACTACAGTTGAGAAGGGGTAGACATAAATTTGACATCTTTTCAGCACGACACCGCAGCGTCTGCTATCCGCGCTACGATTCCCGTTTGCAGGTCTCGGTAGCAGGTCGAGTCGATGCGAACAGATACCCGGTGTCGTATCCCATGGGAATGATCATCAGGCAAGCGAGTAAGATCCGGACAGATCAACGCGGGGATCCCTGGTGATCACCGTGCCTTGAGGTGATCTGCTGTCACCTCGTGATCAACAAATTATATGGTTCTATTTCTGTATTCGCTTTCCACCTTCGTCGTGCTATATTACAACAACAAGCCGCTTTCATGGTAATGTTTCTTTCTTCCCACACCATCACGCTCTGATCACTCCTTCCGCCACCATGTCGTCTCGCGAACAAGTTACCAATCCATTCGCGGAATCCTCATCATCCGAGAAGAACAATGGGACGGCCTCGACGACGACAACGCATTCGACCGGCCGCAATCTGGTGATTCTCATGGACGGCACAACCAATCGGTACAGCATGAAGAACACGAACGTCATCAAGACTGCGAGTGTCCTCCAAGTCGACGCGGAGCAGTTGATGTACTATGACTCGGGGATTGGGACGACTCTGCCGTCCGCTGCTTCGATGTGGAGCGGGATTCGACGAAGGATTGGGGTCAAGATGGATGAAGCGTTTGCCTGGTAAGTCGACCGATGTGTTGCACATCTGACACGACAGGAACTTTTCGGAGCATGTTCAGAGCGCGTATAGGTATCTGATGGAGACTTATCGGTGAGTGCGTCAAGTCAATTCAACGCTGATGGGTAGAAACGGCGACCGTATCTTCATCTTTGGCTTCTCCCGAGGTGAGTTCATTGCACAGGGAGCATATACTTACGACAGGTTCATACTCTGCTCGTTGTCTCGCGGGTATGATCGAAAAAGTGAGTAGTACTCTCTGCGACGCCCGCTGATGACAGGTTGGACTCCTCCCCGCCGGTAATCACAGCCAAGTTTCCATGTGAGTCACCCTTTCGTCTCCAGCTTGCTTACAAGTCACCCAGCGCGTATGCGATATACCAAGACCCCACCAACATCTACCTCCCATGTCCAGATGGGCGCAGAGATATGCATGGTCAGCCGTTCGTGACTGAAAGCCTTGCACATGGGTACAAAAGGACGTTCGGAATCAGCAAAGCGGTCAAGGTGCACTTCTTGGGAGTACACGACACAGTGGCGAGTTTGGGTTTACTCGAAGTCAAAGGTGAGTCGCCTGTCCTCTGTTCGAATGCCGTGCTCATCAAACCGCAGAACTCCCCTTCGCTTCCAACGTCGATATGGTCGGTTTCTTTCGACAATCCCTCGCTCTGAATGAACGACGAGCCAAATTCCAGCCCGTTTATCGACACCCCGATATCCCTTTCGCCGAGGATGACTACCCATACTGCACCGAGCACTTCCTCCATAAACTCTCCAGGTTCGTTGGCAATTTCGTCCACCGGGTCAAGGGTGTCTTCGGAAGACTACCGGTTCAGGCTGCTCCAGCGCAGAACGAAGTGGGCGAAGTCAGGAACGGGGGAGATACCTGTGGACATGGAGAGCAGGAACAATTGCGCACCAAAGAGGTATGGTTCCTCGGCTGTCATAGCGATGTCGGAGGGGGAAATGACGAGAACGGTCAAGCGTCGTTGTCCAACATCAGTTTCAGGTGAGTTTCTGCGTTACCGACCAAGCTGACGTCAGGTGGATGCTTCGCGAGGCCGAACATTGCGGTCTCAAGCTAGACGCATCGAACGTGCTGCTTCAACATGCCCTTTTGGTCACCCCCGTCAACGACTACATCCAGCAATACCTTCCGAGCTTACTCGAACCCATCAGACAACTCAAGGAGCACTTCTCGCAACGCCAGATTCGACATCTTCACGAACAGTCTGAACTGCGAAACCAAATCTCGACGATACTCACGCCGGACAAGATCCACACTTTGCTTGACCTTGCAGCTGCGTTCGACACCGATGAACAATACTTCTCTCCTGCCGAGTTACGAGCGGAGGAATCGGATCTGAAGAGATTGCCAAAGGAATCGCTGACGGCGAAATGGTGGATCGTGGAATGGTTCTTGCTTCAGACGAGAAACTATGCGGGAGGTGCTGGTTCGCGCGGTCAAAATGGAGCTTACTCTTGGAGGTGAGTTGTTGCGCGCTGAAACACGAGCTGACGACAGAATCAATCGATTCCGATATCGGAGAATGCTTCCTGGGCGACTACAAATGATCCATCGATCGGTTCAAAGGAAGCTTCAGTACGACTTTTACTATCGAGACGATCCGACGATTGATCCTTGGACAAAGCCTAAGGGTCTCTTTCCAGCCGACAGGGAGACCATCTGGGACAATCTGAGGAAAGGATCTGAGGAGCCGGAAGGTGGCTGGGAGGATTAGTCAGGTTGTGTATATCATGTGTTTCTTCTGTCGAGTCATCGGGATAATCTTGGCTATCTTGTCACTGTAAGCGAGTTGGTGATAAAATTAATAGGTATGCATCAGGATGATTTGGGAACGCCGCTTTGATTATACGACCAACTGTTCACACCTGTTCTAACGC
Source organism: Kwoniella shandongensis (assembly GCF_008629635.2). Classification (NCBI taxonomy): domain Eukaryota; kingdom Fungi; phylum Basidiomycota; class Tremellomycetes; order Tremellales; family Cryptococcaceae; genus Kwoniella; species Kwoniella shandongensis. The sequence continues at coordinate 3,891 of NC_089299.1, forward strand.
GGGCGTGGCTCATGTATACTACACTCCCTCTTATGCGGCACTTAACCCCGCTTACTTTCCACCGATGCCGCACTGGATGCGCTCTCAAACCGACTCATATACGAAGATGGTACCGTTCTGCAAGTCCGGAGCGAAGAAGAGACGCATCTTCCCGTCAACAACATCAACGTCGACAGGGTTCTGGTTCATCGACAATCCCGCGGGGGTGAGCAGATTCATGGGAACCTCGATAAGCGGCACCATCGTGTCGACGTCGACAAGCGCGATACCACCGAGCTCTGTGATCTTGTCGCCGAATTGGTAGACTGCGACACCAGAACAGAGCGCAACGCTCTTTTTGCGGTCCCACTTTGTAGGGTAGCCAAGCCACTTGCAGTCTTGATAGTCCACAAAGGAGCTCGGGTTGGGGAAGACCGCTTTCGGTTGTCTGTAGAAATCGTGCGAATCGAGACCGAACCGGGAGGCGTTGCGTGAGCCCCAGTTGAGCATCGTGATGGTGCGTTTCTTCGTGTCGTGGATGATACCCCCTGAGTGATCGTTGATATGGACAATGGGAGTGACATCGTAAGTGTAAGGGTCGACACGGATAGCGGTGGCCGTACTGTTAGGTCGATACTGTGCGAGCTCGGTCCAGAGATATTCGCCGTCGTAGTCCATTCCTCCGACGTGATACTCGGTTGCATCAACATCGTTCAAAGTTGCAGTAGCCAAGCGAGTGCCATTCCCATCGAACACCGTCAAGTGGGAGATACCTTGGCCGGGAGTGCGATCAGTCCCGTTGATGTAGATCGTGTTACCTTGGGCGTCTTTACCGTACGCCTTAGTAGGCACAGTCCAGTTGCCCCAGGCAAGCACGAACCGATCGTCGTTGATACGCACCATCGACTCGACCTCGCCTACGTCGCCTTCAAGAGGAATACTCTTGATCAGATTCCATTTTGTGTTTCGGGAAAGATCGCCGAACGCAGAGACGATCGCATCGGCGTTGCTTCTGCCTCCTGGAGCTGGAAGCGGGCTTGGAGCGAGAGGTACGTCGTGGAAGGTGGCGAGCGTCGCCGCGGAAGCGCAGAGTGGCAACAGAGAGAAGAGTGCGAAGGCTAGCATGATCAAACGTCAACCCTAGAGAGTGGTTGGGGAATTCAACAACTCATAGGTTGATCATGCAGTCATTATACTGTCTTGAAAACCTCATGGTCGAAACGTGACCACTATGCATGCGCAAATGGTTCAAGCATCCACTGGACTGCACCCATGTGACTCGTGCTGCAATGGTGCACAGCACGTGTCATGGTCGATATCGCTCGGGTTCTCGGCTTTCGCTGTTCGGGTTTTCGAGATGTAGAGCGCAGATCCCATTTCTACCCTCAAAGATGTGGAGGGAGACTCACCGCGAGTCCCTCTGTCAGACTGGCCGAGTTAGGTGGTCCTGCAAGGTGAGTCAGCTATCAGGTATCGTAGCCGTGAGCGGTCATGAAACGAACGTGTTTGCACCGGTTGAACGCACGTTTTTACTTTTGATCAGTATCATCATAAATCACCCGGTAAGTATCGGCACTACTCTTGGCCTGTCAACGGTTGATTAACAACTCGTAGCAGATTCCAATAAAGTCAGTCGAGACAATGATATCTCGTGTGATGTGAGGCTTCCCCTCCATGCCCACCGAACATGAACATGAAGTGCATTTCGTACTCTATACCTGATTACATATTACGTCTAACGACTCGTTCTCGGTGCTTTTGATTGATTATAAGCGAGAAGACCAACTGGAGAAAGTACAATAACTGATGCTCGTGTGTCGTGGGTAAGGAGATGAAGGATGTCTATGTGTCGTGAAGAATATGCGTAACGTGTTGAGAATGCGGATGATAAGTGAAAGTGATGTTGACAGTGTAAGTCTAGTGCCCGTTGATCGATGACAAAGCTGTGATCTGCCGGGCGAGCGTGTGATGCGGTCTGACAGTGGGGTGCGGTTGTATCGGTTCCACAGTCGATTCGTCAGCTTCGCGTCGATTCAAGATGTGATCACTGTCATCGGTAGAGTCGACATGTCCGGCAATCCACTAACGAGGGGAGGGAAGAAGCAGTCGCGATAAGCTTAGATGAGCACGATCTTACCCTTCTCCACACACACTCACCTTGTGTTTCAAGGCCACCTTGGCACTGGGACGTTTCAAAGGAGGTTGCATGAGATATCGCACAAAGGTTTTCGCTGAAGACGGATGGAAATCGTCAGCGATCCGAGCCCACGTAGTGACACGCAGTCCCACGAACACTCACCTTCTTCGGAAACTCCCTCAAATGGACCGGGTGGGAAGTTGATATTCGAATGGGCGGTTTCTTGAATCAGCGAAATTGTGTCGTGAGATTCCCATGGACTCCATGATGATAGCCTGAGTGATCGGTCAGCATAACGGAAGCGACTAGTGTACAACAGCCTGATCTACACGTACAGGTTGTATGCGATCACTCCCGCACCGAACAAGTCGGAATTCTTTCCATATCCCGTCCCACAAAACACTTCGGGTGCTGCATATCCTGGCGTTCCACCCGCTTCAAACTGGTTCTTAGGGTCTTCGTCCGATTGTGAGTCAAGGATCTGGAGAGATTGCCGTGATGCACGAGGGCATGAACGAAGAGCGGATGGAGGGTATAATGGAGCGAGACGAACAGGCGAAGGAGAGTTGACAGAAGGATACTACTTGTGAGCAGCGCTCTCGACGTGGACAGACGGCACACACTCACCTTTGAGATGCCAAAGTCAATCAGGACGATATCATCGATTTCCGACTTCGGTGTGCGGTACAAAAAGTTGTCAGGCTTGATATCTCGATGTATGATACCGTGAGAGTGGATGAATGCAAGGATTTCCTATATGCAACGTGATAAGCTCAAGAATTTCCGGGCTCACGATGAACTCACCAGAATCGTCTTCACCACCTTCTTCGTAGCGTCCTCCGTGAACCGACCTCTCGTATTCAGTCTCTCCAACAATTCGCCACCGGTGAGGATAGGGAAAGTGACATAAAATTTGGTGGGTGTCTCGAACCAGCTGAAGAAATACACGACATCAGTGAATGTTCTGTCGATGCGCGAAGATTCAAGGCTGCTCACTCTAGTCCAGCACCTGTGTCGGGGTTGATCGTCAGCAGAGGGATTGAAGCGCAGCACAAAAAGAACTCACAGATATTGGGATGTTGGTTGATACGAGGGAACCCTCTGATGATTCATGGCATGTCAGTCGACATATAGGACTTGCTTGATGTAGACGAGCCACTCACACGTCAATCACCCTCAGATACCCTGCTCTATCCTTGACTGCTTCCTTCCTCACGACCTTGACCGCGACGATCATGGATGAACGAGCCTTCCATTTCGCCTTTACGACTTTTGAATACCCTCCTGCTCCTAGCGTACCATTATCGAAGACGTATTCCTTCTTCCTGTGCGCAGCATGAGGTCCGTCGTGTCCTTGAGCTGCATGTCCTCCCGAAAGCAGATGCAGGAAGTCGATACCCATGGTTGGTCGTCGATCACACTTTTAATTTTGCCTTGGATTACAAGGAAAAGGGTAAATAGAAGAGTGACCGACCACGTATGTATGTGACTAACCGGAGTACAACAGATGAAAAGGGATCATGGGGAAGTAGGATATGATGGGATGGGATAGATGCATCACTTTACCACCAACATATCGGCTGAGATCGCACTAACGCCTTGATTCCAAGCGAGATGCGAATAAACAATTTTCACGCGTAATAAACGTAAAAAACGTCATCATACACACATACAGTGGAGCGTTTAAACCGGCGGCAAATACAAGGGAACCCAGTCATAAATGGGCTGAGTGATTAAACACAGCACGCTTCAATTAAATTACATAACATATTCACAATCAGATAACAAAATGACATCCGATTCACCGAGGTGATGAGAGTGGGAAAAGTCACATCAACAGAAGATCAGCGACCCTACCTTCAATCTCCTCCTTTTCCATTCCATCTTACAAAACTGCATCATGGCAGAATCCACTGGCACCTGGCCATCACTGACCAACGATCATCCACTACACCAACTCCACACTCGACTTCCAAAGATACTCGCCGATGCAGGACACTCAACCATCTGGGGTGTACATCTATCGTCCGCAGCACCGCCAGCATTTGCCACTCTACTCGTCCTTCAAAAGTACCTTCGATCAGTAGCAAATGATGTGGACAAGGCCGCCGAGAGCCTCACGAAGACACTCAAATGGAGGAAGGACTTTGGTCTGGATACGGATGCCGCTCCGGACGATTTCGGTCCCGACTTTGAAGGATTAGGCTATGTCACCAAGGTGGGAAAAGCGGATGGGAAGAGTGACGTGGTGACTTGGAACGTATACGGTGCGGTGAAAGATCTGAAGAAGCCATTTGGAGATCTCGACCGGTATGTCCTCTTTTGAACATTTCGCCCAGGCCTCATGCTCATACCCGCACAGCTTCCTTCGATGGCGTATCAACCTCATGGAGCAGGCCATTACCCATCTCGACTTGTCCAACACATCCATTCCCATTCCAGACTACGGCAAAGGATCTGACCCACACCGTATCGACCAGGTCCACCTGTACGGCGGCGTCTCGTTTCTTCGAATGAACCCACTCGTCAGGGTTGCGTCCAAAGCGGTCATCGAAATCATGCAAGCGCACTATCCCGAAATGCTCCTTCGCAAGTTCTTTGTCGAAGTGCCTTTGATCATGTCGTGGGTATTCACTGCTATCAGTCTGTTCGTATCGACGGAAACAGCCAAGAAGTTCCAGGTCATCAGCTACAAGGAGAACTTGGGGAAGGAACTGGGCAAGTTAGAGGATGTGCCGGTGGAGTATGGAGGGAAAGGGCCTGATTTGAAGACGCTCGCGCAGCAATTGGAGAATGGAGAGAAGGCTTAGTCTCAGCGAGTGGACTGTGCTGGTGGTTATGAGCCAATTACTCGTATCAGTCAATGAATGCACCATATATAGGTTGTAAGGCCTCTTCCCTTTCAACGTTTCATCCTGCCAATCGATAGCTAATCTTCACACTTCCAACGCTCTGCAGGCCTCTATGGTGGAAGCGACGTTAGAGCTCATACTTGTAGATTTCGTGTCTCAGGGTCATGTGCACCGGAATGCACCTCAACGAAGGGGATCTTGCTCCTCCACGGAAACAAGGGAGAACAAGCATATTCGAATTTCTCGCTGGTGCATAACATCGTGGTGAAAGCCAGTACACAAGCTACGCTGATGGTGATCTGGCTAGTTGACATGCTTCTCCGACCGCTGGATCGCCAGTCGAGGAAGTTGGTGCGTCATATATACTGCGCTTGCACTGGATTGAGCCCGCCTACTGGAGTGTCGAAGTCAGCTGTAACAAAGGAATAGGCATATGCCGTATACTTACCTCGGCTCTTCCATCATTGCTCCTGCAGATCCAGAACAAAGACTCTCGATCCGGCCTTGGCATCTGCCTCTCCGAAACCTAGCTTGGTATAGAAACGACATGCTCTGACATTCTCCGCTGATGTACCCAGTCGAACGGCACTGACTTTCCGTTCTCTCAGCGCACTGATCGCCGTTGTGATGAGTTTCGCTCCGATGCCTCTGCCTTGAGCGGATGGTAGTAGATCAATATGCATGTGGGCTGGATATCGTGTGTTGTATCCGTACGGGTCGGGCGTGGCTCTAGTCTTGGCATCGGCGTAGTCGAAAATGGTAGTCTCTCGGGGTGTTTGATCACGCGTGAATCGCGATTGTCGTTTTGGCCACCATTCCTCTCCAAACCACTCGTTGAACTTTTGAGTATCGTCCGTCGCGACACAGTAGCCCACTACGGCTCCTCCAGCTTCTACCACCCATGCAAGCGATGGGTCTCTCGCTACATACGGAAGCACGTAGACATCTCCCCATATCTCGTCGTTTGACAACAATCCAGTAGCATCTTCGCCCTTGTTCCCCGTTGCACAACATATCTTGGAGAGCGACGGTTCATCCCCGCTTCGAAAGAGTCGAATGTATGGTTCGGGCGCAGATTGCTCAGACATGTCTATTCAACGGATGCAAGTGACATTGCGTCTGTTCTAACGCGAGATGAAGTGATAAGCAAATGACGGAAAGATAGGTTCCGCGCGTCAAACACGGGATGATTGCCGCTACTTGACGGCCGGTTTCGCCGTTGGTTAGAGGTATCCACCTGCATCGGAGAACGGCGGCGGCGCCGAACCTATCATCTGCCAGGTAGACCAAAGCGACAGGGATACTGCGACGATAAGGTATATAGCCCGGACATGGTCTGGTCACGTTTCTGTACCTACACATATTATGGATATACCAAAGGACAATGAACAACAACAAGGACGACATTGCACTACAAGACTACAAGGACGACGACTTGGCGGTCGTTCAGACCGAAGATGTCACACGAGATGTCGACGCCCTTCCCCAAGTGGAGGCTATCCACAAAGGGGTTACGACCCAGCTCAAGTCCCAAACAGACATGATGACCATTCGACAGACCGTTTCGGCCTTCCGACGTACAGTAGCAGTGTGTGTGGCCGCTGGGGTGTGTGCCGCGCTCGATGGTGAGTGCGCGAGTTTGTGGAAACGCCTCTGATACACCGGTCATGTTAGGCTACCAATACTCTATTCAAAACTCGATTATCGCGAACAAGGGTTTCATCAGGCAGATGGCCCCGAAGGGTAAAAGTGCTTTGGATCCAGTTGCTGTATCTACCTTTGGTGGCCTTCATGCGTGAGTTGCAAATCCCGGAACGCATATCACTAAGCCATCTTAGCGCCGGAAATGTGGTCGGCCAGTTCCTTATTCAGTACTTGTCCGATTGGTTGGGAAGAATCGCTGCAATGTGGATGTGTTTGGCAACGCTTGCACTGGTGCGTTTTCCAATCGCTTAATGTCGCTTACCATTGTGTAGGGCGCCATCGTCGAATCGGTCTCCCATGTGTGGTGGCACTGGACTATTGCCAAATTGATCACCGGTATTGCAATCGGTTCGGTTCAAGCGACTCTTCCATTGGTAAGTCAGGTGCAATAACTCGGAGCTGATAAGATAGTACATCTCCGAGCATGCACCTTCGAGAGTTCGAGGTCTGCTCATTGTCGCGTACAGCATGTGAGCATCATCGTTTCAGCCGCCTTTGATCACTGCACGCAGCGCTGACTGTGATCGTTCGCAGGTGGTACAGCTTCGGTATTCTGATGGGTGCAGTCGCCCTGAAAGTACATCGAGATGCCGACCCTTACGACTGGAAGAGTCTGATTTACTCGCAATTCGCCATGATCGGTGCCATTGCTGTTGTGTACATGTTCCTCCCAGAGACACCCTGTACGCTCAACCGGACGGCTTTTTCTTGACACGGAGAGTACTGACTGGACACGTAGGGTACTTGGTCGGCAAAGGAAAGCTTGACAAATGTCGAAAGACACTCAACAAGCTGAACGCCAAAGTGCCGGGATACGATGTGGAGCAGGAAATCGGTATCATGGCAGCAACCATCGAGGTCATGCGTTTGGCCGACATCGAAGGCAAACGAGCAAACGGTCGTTTCGACATCTTCAAAGGTCTGAACGGAAAACGATTCCTCATTGGATCGTATCCCAAGGTGGGTTTGTTTTCACTTCCAAAGTTCCAGCGCCTGAACTTTCCGCCAGGTCTTGTCTTCCTTCGTCGGTTTGCCGGTGTTCAGCAACTATTCGACCTACTTCTACCAGCTTGCTGGAGTTGCCGATCCGTTCTTGGCGACAGTCATTCAATATTCTACTCAGATCGTGGCTGTAGCCTTAGACGCCTCTTTGGTAGACTTCCTCGGTCGACGACGAATGACGATGATCGGATTCACCGGTGTCTGCTGCGGTATGTTAATGGTGGCCACGATAGGCTGCTTCAACTACTCGACGCCCGAGTTGGGAGCTGCGTTAGTGTTTGCCGGTGTGACTGCCAACTTCTTCAACAACTTCCAAACATCCACGGCGTATGCGTACCTCAACGAAATGCCAGAGCAGCGATTCAGAGCGAGAGGTAGCGGTTGGGGATTGGCGTACTGCAATCTGTGAGTGGCTTCGAGGTATTCTCCGGCTGACTCGAAAACGTACAGATACTCTGTAATGTTCAACTTTGTTACCCCGCTCATGCTCAACCGGTGGAATGTTCGGGCGGCGTGGTTGTTCGTCTGCACCGGTATCCCGTAAGTACTCACACCTGAGTTCGAACACGACTGCGGACTGACAGACATGCAGAGGCACCGTACTGGCGTTCTTCATCATGCCGGAGAGTTCTCGTCGAAGTCCTGCCGAAATTCAAGAATTGTTTGTTGACCATGTGCCGCTACGAAAGTGGCGAGGTTACAAGACCAACGTCGAGCGCGATCTTGAGGAGAGGATTGCACGAGGCGAGATTGTCCCCATCTAAGGCTGGTTAAAGAGGTGAATGTAGAAAGCAGATTGTGCTGGATACAGCGTTCAAGCTTCTCAGGTTTCCGCGCTGTAGGTTCTGGGATGATACGGTGCAGTTGTCAAAATATGTCAAGTTGAGTAGTTGTCAAGTATGCAGTATCCATTGATCCGGTGACACTGTTGTGATTGCCGGAGTTGTCATAACCCAGACACGTTCTACAGGACAGTACACTTCTCCATGTACAACCAGGAAACATTGTTGAAACGCCTCAAGCAAGGGGCTGAGCCTTGAGTAACCTTCATTTGTGCGGGATCCGTATAACTGCACTTACGAAGTCTCATCACCACGGCCTTAGCTCCAATTTCTGTCGAAACTTTTTGGGCCGAGATCGCCCTTAATCTTAGATACGACACCCATTGCTCTGTAATATAGGTGTACATAACGAAATAGCGACTATGAATCATCATCACCCCAGCCGTCATCAACGTTGTACAATGGATCCTGACTCGGCCTCGAAAGCTTTAAAATCAACGACAGTCCCCGAACGTCGAGATTTCTCCGCCGCGAATACCAACAGATGCGACATGAGAACGTCTTCGGGCGTGACTCCAAGCAAGGTTTGATCGCGCATAGACACCGCAGCAGCGAAGGCTCGGCTTACTCCAGCGTCGCCACCGCCATGACTTTTCCCTTCCTGCTTTGGGGCAAAGTGTTTCGATTCTTTCGTCACAAAGTCGAAAACGTCCTAGAAAGGTACGATGTTCAGTCGGTGTTCTCACTCGCCAGGGGGGGGGAGGCAGGGGGGGGGGGGCAGTAAATAAGCTCACAAAAGTACGCATATTCCCTACTATCTGTCCGCGTGTTCCGTGGATACGCGTGATTCGATCGCACTCCGTCTGAGAGTCCGAGACTGACAGGGAAGTAAGAAGCTAGTTTTCTAATCCAATTCGGTCCACTTACAAGCAATCATCGTCATACTCGCCGTGGTCCCGCTTGCGTACTCGATGTTGACGACCTGAGTTATATGTGAGTTATAGGTACGTCCTGCCTGATCTCATGCCGTACTCACCTGATTGTCGCATACGTCGTTCTGACCATTGTACACGCACTCGCCGAAAGGTCCGGTTTCCAGATACGGCATGATCGTCTCAGGTGACAGAACATCATTCTCAACGAAATGCTTCGCGCGAGTCTCCTTGTAGATACGGTCTGGGCGGTAGAACTGATCCAGATACACTTTCTTCGCCGAGAACTGGCATTCAGGCTCATAAGGGCATTCCGTACACCGTCTAGCTCCTTTAGCCTCTGCAGGTTTGTTGGATGGTCTGAAATGTTTCAGAGAACCAAAGGAAGATACTCGGGTCGGATAGTTCTTTAACCGATCAGCACCGTCTTTACCAGACAGGAAGAAGTTGAGGATGTCGATGTCACTATATTGGAGTTAGAACAGACGCGACGAACCGGAGACGCGACACTCACTGGCAGCATTTAGTCATAAGAGAGAAACTAGTGTCTGACTCCTTATTCCAGTTGCCGCGGACGTATGAATGAGCGAAATGTTCGAATCCAACAGGTTCAATATGCTGAATATTGACGATATCTCCGATGACTCCAGAGTCAATAACCTGCTTGATCGCGACGTTGTATGGGGAATATCTGAGAACGTGGCCGATGCCAAAGATGATGTCTTGTTCTCGCACGACTCGCGTCATTTCGATGCATTGTGGAATCGAAACAGCCATCGGTCTGTCATCAGCTTCGTCACCTAGTTCGCGACCCACTTTTCACAAAGGATATCGTATTTCAACGGGGCAAAAGCCTTCACCGCTTCGAGATGATCTTTGTCCTACTGTAATTTAGCAGTCGAAAAACAGGGATCGTTGGAACGGACCCACCAACAACCCGATCACAACAGCATCAGCGAACTTTCCCAGTGCAAGCAGCTTCCGCCAGTCGTCCACTGCTTTGTCCGATGAAATGTCAAACTTGTCCGCTATGCGGTGTAGCCTCAATGGACGTGGGTCAGCCACACCGACCACGGTCAGAAGGTGAGGATTCGCTTGCGCAAAGTTCGCATAGATCTGCGTAGAGCGATAGTCAGGCCATTGCACGATCATAGCTCCGGAAGAGTAGCACTCACTGCGCCCCGCTGACCAGCTCCAACAATAATAAGTGATACAGGTGACATAGTAGATATGACCATTGTTTACGTGAGTCGGTATGAGCTGTAATCGTGATTCGGTATCTTGCACAATATAAGTCTCACCCTATCACAAGCACCGCAATGTATGCACTTGGTATCGTGAGTCGTGAGCCGGTATAGACAGAGGTGAACGGCCCAATCACCGAGGGTGGATTCCGTTCAACTTGGGTGGATGCTCCTGCTTTGAAATTGACGCCGAGAAGTCCGTGAAACCAAAGGTTTTCCCTTATCGCACATGACTCGTAACCGCTACGATAGTCAATTGACGGATAAGTCCGGGATCGGTAGCGAGTTCCGAGGTCCCGGTAGAATGCGAACGGGCCATAAAATCAGAATGAAAAGGCGAGAAACACATCTCAAACTGAACCAACGCCGTGTGCGCCGATCACCACCTCGTCGCCATGTCGGAAGATACTCACCCAGAACACGGCACTCGACGATCATCGGAGGGGACTGACGATCAAGGAACCACACGACCATTCCCGGAAAAGAAACACAGAGCATGCAACAATTGCAGACGTGCAAAAGTGAAATGCATAGCGACGACCAATGGCGAGTCCTGCCAACGATGTCGGAACAGAGGAGATGTATGCAACTATCTAGCATTGAGTCGAGTAAGTTGTTGCGGAAACATGCAAGGTCAAACTCACGCTCCATGCAGGAAGAGGTGTTGGCACAGGAGGTCGCTACGGGTCTACAATATATGGCTGCGCTGTCGTCTGCATTGCGCCATGTGATTGATCATCTAGTACAATCCTCGAAGATCCCGCCATTGCCAGCTCCTCTAGAGGTTTATTCCCCTTCCAACGAATTCTTCGCCAGTTTGCTCAATGATAAGAGATCGAGCACGAAGCGAAAGCGCACCACAACGGTATCACCTCCGCCTGAATGGGTAGTACCAGCGAAGACGTCGGAGGTGGACAGCGCGTCGACCATAATACCCTTCGTGCCCGATCAAACCAACAGCTCCGACCAGTTCGCTAACAATTGGGCACACAGTGATGCACCTTCGACAGGTTCACAAGTTGAACTCATCGCGAACGAGCTACATATCAGCACATCCCCCGATATACCAGTCAGTCTTGGCTCTCATACCCAGTCGCGGGCGCTCGAAGGAGGGCTTTTTGGTATGTTTCGCTCGGGTACTTCTCCCATCGAGAGTAAGACACATTGGCCCAGTGTGACACTTGCCGGGTCTGCACCAGTGGTGCTGGGTTCGGCAGATCCGCGTCCCAACATCGTCAAGAAGGGCATCGTCCCAAATGACATCGCTATAAAACTCGTGGACCAGTAAGTGTAGCGGCTTGAAATCATTACTAAAACTTCAGTTTCCATCGACATCTATCCCCTCATCTCTTCGGCTACAACCTGGATTTCGGCAAAGCTCCATATCTTCCCTCTGGACCCACTTACATGACCCCTTTCATCCTAGCCTCGTTGTGCCTGGTGTCATCACAGCGACTGAAGGAGTGCCAGACATACCATATGGCTCTTCAGCTTGAAATCGATGAGCTATTGGAGGGATCACCTACGGAGAGCCTGTTTGGACCGACTACATTACCTCAATTGGGTGATAACAACGATGCTGCTGCGGACAACTGGGATCCTGAATTAGGCATAGGACCTGAAGAAGTGGTTGCCGCGACGGTGCTCGCACTATACTCAGAGGATGTGACACTGGCAGGTCGACTTGCCCGTTGTGCTTTCGATTGGGCAAGAGGACTGATGGAGGTAAGCCCACTCATTTGGGGTCCCGCTGAGTATTTGGCTCCTAGTGGACAACCAACGCTCCCAGAGGACACCAGACCATAGGAGAGGCGATCGGAATCCTTCCCCGTCCACGAGATCTGTCAGAATTGGACATGGCTCGTTTCTGGTTGCTATGCTACGTGAGTGGAGGTCCCGTGATATCAGGCCTAACAGATTTCCAGACGGTCTACGGCTTGCAAACCTTTCGGAGCGATTGCCTCGTGAACACAACATGGGACCTAACCCCCCACTGCGAAGTCCTCTTGCGCCAGGTTGATGATCGACTCACACAGCATTCGGACATCGACCAGAACGACTTGACCCTTGTTCATCACGCACGGCTTGTGTTTATATTGACATCTTGGTACAAGGAGACCTGTCAATCTCCCCCACAAGCCGGTCTCACCTACTCGACCGATGCTCGCTTGGACTCCTGGCACGCCAGTATGCAGAGTCATGGTCTTGACGATTCTCGCACCCGTCTGCTAGATATAGCCTTCCACTTCGCGAAAACGGCACTACATGCCTCACATTCCCGTATCTGGAAAGACTCGATGATCAGTGGCGTCCTGGCACTCGAACACGCGGTCAAATTACTCTCTAGGCTGTCACATTGGGAACCGCTCGACCGTCTTGCCGATCTTCCGCCTTGTTATTTCTCGGTATGTCCACCCGGCGTCTGGACACGATGCTGATGCAGTGGCTGGCAGATGGCAACTCTGGCAGCGAATGTGCTCGTAAACTCGTGTCACCTTCAGCCGACAGTGGTCCACGACGCCGGAAGCTGGACCGAGATCAGCAAATTCCGGAACACAGCGGGTTCGTGCGTCGTCGTGACAGTTCAGTTCAGGCTGATCCCATTACGCAGCTCGTCCATATATGTCGGTTATCGCAAATGCTTTGTCAACCAGCTGTAATTCGAATACACAAACCATACGCTCGACTGTCACAGTGCTTCGAAACGCGGTGAACAAGCTAAGCGAATCGGACCAGTGTATACACATTTGACACACCTTTCCGACCTACACGCTCATTGACGTCAATCAGTTGCCTTTGATGGCTTAGACGAACATCTCAGAAGGGGCGGCTCTAACCCCGCTGTCGTTTACGGGTCTACAAGTTACCTGTCTCGCACTACATGGATGATGGAAGAAAGCGCGTTGGTGAATTTGGTTAACACCAAGTAAACCTTGGCATCATAACTGTTCAGAGTTCGCGTAGTGGTATTGGACAGCGAGCTGTTATTGCCCAGACTCGACAGCTCCTGTAACGATCAGAGCGGTAATTGATTGAGAGTTGATGAGTAACGATCGGATGTCTTATGCATCTCATACGGACTCTATGGCCTAGCGGCGTGCTACTAAAGCTCTACAAATTCAGGCTGACGTATTTCCTTCCTTGGACCCGCTCTCTTCGCAATCAGACACCGACATGGCTGTGACGATCTGCTTCGTGGTGATGATGGATGACATCGTCCTCGTGATGGTGCGCGACCAGATCTTCGACTCGAGCGGTCTCACCGGTCTTGTGTAGAACGCCAATACCCCATAGACCGGGGATCGCCATGAGTAAGGCGAAACATCCATATGCCACCGCAGTCCAGCATCCTGTATTACCGAACCGATATAAGGTCAGGAAGCTCACTAGAAGTGCGCTACGAAGAGACTCACCGTAATTGAACCGTCTCATGGGATCGGATTTTGAAGTATGGGCGTCGGCCACCATGGTGGAGAAAACGAGACCGAACGAAGAGGCCAAACTGGTCATGACTGTGTTGGGACATATCATCAGCATCCAGATTCCGCTCGCATACACTTTGCCACTCACCCTGGAATAGTCCACCAGCAGCGTTCATTTCGGAAGGGATGACGATGGAGATACTGTAGAGCATACCAGACTGGTAGATGAAGCTGCACAAAGCGATGTCAGCGATCTGATTCTGAAAAGTACCGCAATTTCACTTACCATGCTCCTAAAATACACAGGAGGAAACCGAAGAACTGCGCGTGATCCCAGTACGAATCAGTGAGCTTTGCCAACGCGAAGATCAAAGATCCGCTGATGGTGCATGCACATCCGAGCATGAAAACGATCTGCGTCGACACCCTCCTCAGCAACAGTGTCGCCAAAGGTCCACCGATCAACCCTCCGATCGATTGAGGAAGGTATCGTAGCATGATGTCTTTGGCGCCGAGACCGTGTACTTGCGCGTACATGAGACCAGCCCAGTAGTCCCAAGTGATGAAAGATCCGAAACCAACGAGACCGAGGAAGTTCATGATGGCGTATCGACCACGGGAGAAGTTGGACATTCGAAGCATCGGAGTCTTGTCTTGTCGCTCGAGCCAGTACTCGTAAAAGCCGAAGAAGCCGAGGAGGAGGACACCCAAGATCAAAAGAGCGATAATGTAACCAGTCTTCCAACCCACGGCGGGCTGAAGAGCGTTTCTACTGTGAGCAACGAACACGAGAAGGCTGTGCTTCACTCACTCCTTGAGCCAAACAAAAGATGATAAAGGTCAATGCGGTGGTGACAAGGGCAGCTCCAATGTAGCTTTGTATTGTCGAACGTCAGCTCAAACTCGTTACAGCTCGTTGTAAGTTCACTCACTCTACGCCACCTTTAACTTTTCGAATGACGCTAGGCGGCATAGTCAAGCCAGCAACGATAGTAGCCACACCCGAGATACCGGCGAAAACCGCAAAGATACCTCTCCACTCGATGGCAGAGTACTGCGTCGGTAAACCTCCAAAGATCGTACCGAGACCCGAACCAAGCGGGGCACCGGCAGCGAAGACGGCGAGAAGAGCACCTCGCATAGTGTTTCTACCCTCGGTAAGGGGGAGGATCTGGCTGATGACGCTGAAGCCGGCAGGCACGACTGCACAGATACCTGCACCCTCGAGAGCTCGGAAGACGATGAATTGGTTGGCAGTCTGTGCGTTCGCGCACGCAATAGCCTTCAAAACAGTGAGTGTCAGCATTGGACTGCATCCAGCAGAGAAGATCAGAGAACTCACCCAGACGCAGAAGAAGGAGCCTCCGAATATGACTACAGAACGAGCACCAAAGTGATCGGATATAGGGACGAAAAGAAGTAGTAGACAACCGCTCGACAATTCGTATGCAGATTGAATCCATTGCACGAGAGCCGGTTCGAATTTCAGATCATGTGCAACGAATCCAACGGCTACGTTCATGGATTGGATGGAGCCGGTGTTACAAATGAAGAGGAACGTGAGAGCTGTGACGATGACGATCGTCTTCCATATCGGTAGGGTGGAGTAACCGCCACTGTAAACACGATACACCGTTGTCAGTCTTGCTGTTTCAAGTGGTATGAGTGGCGGAAGTGCTCACGTACTATAGATATGGCTCATCTACCGTCACTCGGTCGACCTCCTGCACTTGCGGCTCTTGATAGGTATCGATCTTTTCCATATCGTGCTCGTTCTGCAGTTGCGTTGACATGTTGGGTCGCTTGAAGGATATCAACCGTGCTCATGAGGGAGGGCTTGCTGGACCTATATACCCTATGCTTAATTTAATGCCCAAGACAATGGGCCAGTTGATGCTTATCGTTGATACCACCCATCTCTTGCAACGATATACAAGTCTGATAAGGGGCTTTGTTCACGGACCAAAAACGGACGATATGTCCCCGTTCCAACCCATACTTGGACGCAGATAACAGATAAAGGCGGAGGTCCGGATATACACAACCTTGAATGACCACCCCATTTAACAGTGCCACTTTTGCTTATCGCGATTCCAAACAGTGCTTATCTCTCGCCCTCTCTCGTGGTTAGAAGTAGTCGTAACGTCATATGAAACACAAACATGTCATCTCGTTCCGTTCGTTGGTTGATCTAACGGATCTATCATCACCGACAGCAGTCATGTCACGGATCAAGCAGTCCTGCACAGAGTGTAGAAGGAGGAAGATCAAATGTGAGTGAGACTGTACCCAGTAGTTGCAGCGTTTGAGATCCCCTGCTGACAACTGTTCGGCACATAGGTAATCGTCAGATACCATGTGAGTGGACGATGGCATGGAAAGTTGGTGCCTAGATGTGATTTGACATGATTACTGATGATCCGCAGGTGACATGTGTGTGTCCCGTGGGGAAGAGGATCAATGTGAGGAGCAAGTCATCACAAGGATCAGCGGGTGAATAGCCGCAGGTTCTCTCTACTTGAGCCGTCGTCAGTCACTGACACGAGATGTGTTGTCGCAGTGATCGGTCCTTCCCTCGCATGAAAGATTTCAGAATACTCGCTGCTCGGGTAGCGGAGCTCGAAGCTCATGTTACGATTCTTAGAGACGGAGGAGAAAGACCTCTAAATGGGACGAGGCAGAGATCACACTCGCAGCTGATCCCCGTCGCTTACGGCGATGACATGGACATCAGCTACGACAACGAGGGGTCTGCTTCCCCCTCACGAGGTCCACTACCGTCAACATCACCTCCCAACCGTCCTTTTCCTACCGATCAACATTGGAGTACAACAGCTCTACCAACGGATCGTTCACACGAAGGTGCAGATTCTGCCGCATTGTTGCTTGAGGACTTCGCAATGGGCCATGTTGTGAACCAGGAAAGGGCAGGAAAGAGACAGGGTCCCACAATCTCGAATCAGCTGTATCAAGCTATTGGGAAAGCGATATCTATCCTTCCAGACTCAGACCGGAGTCTATTTCTCCTGAATTTCTTTGTGAGTTTTCCCACTTCTACTTGGGTATGGTACCGAAGGAAATCAATGACCGGTCTCGCAGTTTACACACGTTGATTGGAACACAAAGGTTTGTGTGCTGCTCATATGTACGCTTGTTGTCTTGATACCGGTCCGCTGATGCTCATGTTCTAGGTCCTACACGTTCCCTCGTACATGGAAGAGGTGAGTCGATTGGCGCAACCCGCTGAATAAGTAGGCTGACGCATTGTGCCCAGTTCCGTCGGTTCGCAGCTCTCCCGAAAGACAGGATGACAATGGAAGTGCGATCCGAATGGCTTAGTGTGCACTTGGTGGTTCTTTGTCTGTCCCTGCACCTGTTGGGCGACAACGAGCGACAAGTCCTTGGGGTTCGGGGAGACCAGTGGCAGGATATCGCCAAAGGGCTATTTCTCGCTTCGCGGGTGAGTGATGCGTTGGCATTGTTGACGGTATCTGATCTTGCACTGCAGGACATCCTCTTCGCCTCGGACTTTCTCACTCACCACTCCTTAGAGCATCTTCAGTGTATCGTGTGAGTTCTTGTGCAGCGAAAGACTGTTGACAACGCTGATGTCGACCGCCTAGCTTGCAAGGCGGTTATCAATGTGAGTCGGCCAGATATGACAGCCCGCTGACCTATCAGATAACGCCGATGGTGCCGCCGATGCTCATTGGGCTCTCATCGGTTCCGCGGTCAAGATCGCTCAGAATCTAGGCTTACATCGACTTGGTAACGAAGATGTCGGTCTCGAAACGAGCTGGCCAAAACCGTGGCAGGATCCGTTAAAGAGGGAGATCGGAAGAAGGGTGTGGTGGAACATTGTCTACTTGGATTGGTCTCACGCGCTCTCTCACGGAATGACCTGTATGTTCTCACAGTCGTACTATCGGAAAAGAACTGATTTGTTTGTCAGACTGCGTGCATTCGAAGCAAAACTTCACCGCATTCCCTTCCAATGTTGATGATACTGACATAACGCATCAATCGGTACCTACTCCCAAACCCCTTGCTGTAAGTCCCACGTCGTAGCTGTCGAGTTACGATAACTCACGAATAGCGTGGTATCCTTTCAGGAATACACTACTTCCAGCTACACGATATATCGTCTTCGGTTCCTTGTCTTATGTAAGTTTGGGATCACGAGGAGCCTCGAAGCTTGTCTGACATCCTTGCAGACAAGGAACATATAGATCATCTGGTAGACAAGCAGCCTGCCGACTACGCTTTCATCCTCAGGTACGTCTCATATTCCTGTTGCCATGGTTGTAATGTAATGGCTGACCTCCTTGCCCAGACTGGACGCGAGACTTGTTGCGCTGTGCGATAGCTTACCGTCACACTTCCGTGAAGACGAAGAGGCCCGACGATTAGCTTCTGTGCTGAAGCTGCCGCACGTAAGCTTTGATCGTCAATGTTCTAACTTCAACCATGCTTATGGGAAACTTTTTCTCGCAGATCATTGCCGAAAGCATCGCGATCCGCATGATCGCGGCCAACCGTCTACTTCGACTTCATCGACCGTATCTGATTGGTGGATATACGGATCCAAAGTATAGACGATCATCACATCAGTGTGTCAGCTCTGCTCGCACCATCCTGGCGCTGTACGAAACATTACGCGTCACTGCACCGTCGATGATGAGTTACTGTGAGTTCCTGAACGAGAAGCATCATCTTTCGCGATATTGACACCGTACATTGCAGGGCTCGTACTGTTTTACGAGTTCGCGGCCGCGGTCGTGATTTGTGAGTGTTGGACGATTGTTGCGGAAGACGGCCTGTGCTCATCACTCGAGTAGTCATTCATATCTGCAACTGTGAGCCGGGAGAACGGGAGGAGTCGCACCTGATTCTATTGCGAGCGCTAGATGTCCTCAAGTGAGTCGTTAGGCCTTCACAAGGACAACAACGACTGATAAGCTATGCAGAGGTGCTCGTGGAGTCAGTGCGGCTGCTCGAAATGCCACTTCTATCCTTGAAAGCCTGTTGAGTGAGTCTCCGGTAAGATATCATGATGTGAGACTGACTTGAACAGCTGCATGGTCGAGCCTGACGGCCGAAGAGGGGGTCCGTCCGATGAACGGACAGTCTCGCGTCGATGACGAGATCAAGGAGGAAACACTGTTCCGAAAGATAGTCAGACGTGTGCTAGTGAGTGACGTCCACTCCATACTGATCCATCCTCTGATCCCTGCTCTTCCAGGGATCGACTGCTCTTCCTGAGATACCTCTGCACTCGACCACCAGAGATCAAAGCGCCACGCCTGCTCAATCCCAAAACACGGTCCTGCCACCGACTCCACGCACGTCTATCCCAGTCGAAAGTCTTCCGGTTATTCAACCAGAGACTCTCGCTTTGGATGGGATGTGGCAAGGGGCAGTCCATGGTCATGCTACAGTACAACAGCAACAAGATTTCGACCTCGGGACATGGTCAGACTTGGGCATCGCTTCAAACAACGACTTCGACATCTACGGCGTTACGACCAGCACCCAAGGACATGAACAAGAGCTAGAGCATTTCCTAGCTAGTATCACGTCGTGATATGATAGATGCATGCTATGATCAAGCTAACAGAAATGCACTAAAGTATCTGCAAAGAGCAGCCTTTTCATCCAGTCCCACAATGGCACCGACCCATCCGTCCGGTCTAAGTACCACTACTGCTCCAGCACCCCTATCCACACCGTAAGCAGTGTGTGCGGCACCACTGTGGTCAAACCACGTCATACCCCATGGTTCTTGGAGCAGACTTTCGACAGCACTGATCCCAGATCCCGCAATCACGGTGGTGTACTGGAATATCTCGTTTTCGTTCGGGAGAAGCTTGGCGAGAGCTTGTGTCTCAGCGCGGAAGGAGGTTAAGCGAGCCTGGTTGAAAGCTGGGTAACCGGTGAAGACCACAATGTGGAACTTGCCGGTATTTGACAGAACTCGATGGAGTCGGGTGAGCTCGTTAGTTCCCATTCGGGACAGCACGGCATCAGGACCACGTTCTCCAGGATGGATGGTGGCGAGAGGAGGACCATGGAATGGTCTGTTAAGTACAGAAGGGGTTACTGTACCTGTGAAACGATTGTCAGCCTTGTCGAGAATTAATGTGAAAGCACCTACTATAGCTGACACCGAGACCCAACGTGAACGCCTGAACTTTCGCATTGTCAAACCATTCTGTGAGCAGGTCTCTTGGACTTTCCGTGCGACCCTGGAATCGCGGTGGCAGTTTTCCCGATATGAGAGTCGAGATGATAGCGTCATTGTCGATCACTTGTTGCACACCAGCCTTTCGCTCTTCATTGTACGATTGGATAAGCACTTCCGGGGAGCCGAGACCCTTGCAGACGAGTGCGAGCTTCCAGGCGAGATTGACGGAATCAAGGGTGCCGGTATTCAAACCTTGGGCTGAACCGGAGGAATGGGTATGACAAGCATCTCCAACCAAGATGACACGGTCTTTGACGAAGGTCTCAGCCATGCATTGACCGATGCCCTATTGAACTGTCAGTTATCTTCAGGGGGTTATCCGCTGATGAGATGAACTCACGTAAAGTGTGAACCAGTCCACGGATTCAAACTCAAGCGAGAACGGATGCAATGCCTTTTTCGCTTCCTGGGAGTGTGTCAGCCATAGCCACGATATTATGCCATGGAGTTCAGTAAAAGGGTCACCCACATCCTTTGCCACCTCAACAGTGATATTCTCCTCACCGTATTTCTCCCTCAACGCTTCACTGAACACATAACCAATCCTAGTCTTGCCTTCATCTATAGGACAGAATAAAACAAGACCGTGTGAATCGCTCTGAACCGAATTCAGCGTTCTCGGACTCGGCATATCCGTCTTGATCAAAGCGTCCATCCTAATCCATTTCGACGTGGTCCTCTCCCCTACGAAAGCGATACCTGCGGTCTTACGGACGAACGATTTGCCTCCGTCGGCTCCGACTACGTACTTGCATTTGACGGTGTAGGAGAGGTTGTTGACGAGATCGCGAACACGACACTTGACCGGGTAGATGTCCGCAGGGTCTTCCGAATCAGTCCATGATTCGATGAAATGTTGATGAAGGACGGGGAAACCGTATGAATTGAGAACAGATTCGAAAGCTCTCTCGGTAAGTCGTTGTCGGAGGTGTAGTCTGTTGTTCATGTATGTCAGCCATGGACGACCGCTTCACAATGCGTTCAAACGTAACGTACGAGTAGTTGTGCGATGTGTCCCCGTGTTTGTTCATCCCGTAGCCAAAGACGAGACCGCCGGGAGCTGCTTTACCACTGAGTAGGGGCGTGTCGTCAGCTTGAAGCTTTGCTACAACCATTATTGCCTTGCGTCAACTGACTCTCTGAAATTGAACCCCGTCTGTGTTGTCACCCCCTTCTGGAGCAATGGATCCAGCACGTCCAACTGATCGTACAACTCGAGTGATCTTGGCCACAGGGTCGTTGCTCGTCCATACACTGGTGCCGAAGCCTTGTCCTCCTTCTCGATGACCAGTGGTTTACAGCCGAATCGGGCGAGTTGCAGTCCGGTAAGAAGGCCGATTGGACCACCACCGACAATGAGGACGTCGACAGGGGGAAGGGAAGATTCGGTGGGTTGAGGCATGGTTGTTGGCTTTGAATACTGCAAGCGAAGGAAGTCATACACACGAGCCGAAGTGCATGGATCGAAACGTATGTATCGATTTGTATATGCTGTTCCGCCATCAACTAGTTAATGCGCGGTCAAAGAGTCCGTTATCAGTTTATCGGACGTTAACGGATCCGTCGGATTTCCAACTGATAAGGAAAGCGTCGCGCGTCATCTGGCGAATGCGATCCAGGATAGTGGATGCAGACGACTGAGATCGACTGGCACAGACCAGATATCTACTTGATTTCAGTCGAGATACATGCTTACATTACACATCCAACGAAGTAGGCATGTCGGAGAATCTCATCGTCAAGCTTTCAGGGGAATCCCTAGCCAAAGGATTCGAAGACGTCAGGCCATTATCCGGCCACACGGAGCCGATTGCCAACCGCGCAGCAGTACACATATGGCTAGGTGTTCCTTACGGAAAGCCAGAACGATGGGAGGTCATCCGGTCCACTCCAGAATGGGACGGAGTGAGAGAATGCACTTCGTTCAGCGCAAGACCCGTTGCAGTGAGTCTGAGACATGGTTTGACAGTAACCACTGAGACAAACCGTAGGGCGTCGAACCGCTGGAGACGTTATGGGACGACATGGATGGTTTTGATCCGCGCTCGTACATCACTGTCGATGAGGACACATCACTTACCGTGAATGTGTTCAAGCCCGCTTCGGCTTCTCTCACAGCCAAGCTGCCCGTTCTTGTATTCGTAAGTCCTTCTCAGTTGCTCAGAGTAGGGTGCAACTGTTGATTTGAACATGACACAGCATCATGGTGGTGGTCTGAATGTTGGTCATGCCGGAGTCTATCTTCATGACCCAACCGAGCTTGTCCGATATTCCGAGTCCATATCGCAGCCCATCATTGCAGTCACCTTCAATTACCGACTCAACATATTCGGCTTCCTTAATCATCCTGATTTAGCGGAGAACGGCGGCAGGTCCGGTAACTATGGGTTTCATGATCAGATAGCGGCGTTAGAATGGATTCTAAAGTTCATCGAGAGGTTTGGGGGTGATCCGCAGAACGTCACCTGCATGGGTAACAGCGCAGGTGTAAGCCTCGGTGCCTCAGATCATACAACAGGGCACAGCAGCTGATCGTTTTTTCTCACAGGGCTTTGCTTTATCGTTGCTGCTGAGCAGGAACAGAGACACATCTCCAAAACGCCTGTTCAAGCGACTCATACTACAATCTGGAACTCTGGGAACAGCTCCTTTCAGAACTGCGTCCTGTTCATACCCCTTCTATGAGGAGCTACTGGTTCACTTTAAAATCCAAGGGAAGACACCCGGAGAGCGGATGGCAGCATTACGAGCGATTCCTTCAGATGCGCTGTTCGCATTCGCCAACGATCACAGACCGCCTGGTGGATGGGGAGGGAATGAGGAGACCGGTCCAGATGCTGTCTTTGATGAGATGCCTCTAGACAAGCTGAAACGAGGTAGGTCATGAGTCTCGTCGATAGTGTTGCTGATGACTTCAGGTCAATGGGATCCCAATGTCGACGCTGTCATGCTTGGCAATGTGGCGGACGAAGGCGCCATGTTCGGACCCGTCTTCCAGGTAGGTTCAGTTCAACTCTCTCCCTAGTCAGACTTTGATTGACCGATGGGATGATAGATCGATAAGCCCGAAGTCTTCCAAGCTATGCTCGGTCGATTCAGTCCCGAACAGCAGATGCAGGTGATGAGGATGTATCCAGAGCAGAACCAGGCCAAATATGATGCGCGACAGAGCGCTTTCTGTCAATTCATGGGTGATCAGCTTTTCAAGGGACCTATATCAAAGTGAGCGTGGAAGACGATGTTTGACAAACAAAATTGAGGCTGAGTTTCGTTTCGCAGAGTCTCGGACGTGTTGTCAAAGACTGCTTCGAAAGAAACGGGCAAGAGCATACCGGTGTACAAATACCTGTTCAAGGGAACGCTCCCTAATCGTTCAGCAGAGGTATTGGGATCATTCCATACAGTGAGCAACGAGTGTTCTGTGTCCAATCCCCGGCTGACATCAATGCCAGGTGGAGATCGCGTCTGTCTTCCAGATCGACAGTCTGTGGGAGGATGGTTCGAAGGAGGAAGGAACGGCTCGGACCGTGGGGAAGTACTGGCTAGATTTCGTCTATGGGAGAGAGAACGGGTGGCCTACGGTACTGGACGGGAAGCATCTTGTATTTGGAGGTTCTGAGGGGGCGGTCAAGGAGGAATCGACTGTTGTAGACGAGCTCAAGGCAGCTAGGACCGATTTCTGGATGGAAGTACTCGATGCATGAGACGGTGTCTTCTCGTACACGTCATCACTCTCACGGTACCCAAAGTAACGCTCTTTGCATCCCCTGCCTACAAGCAAGTGGAAAGAGGTTTGTGCATCTGCCGGAACACCAGGTTTAACGAAAAGACTCGAAACTGACCATGCTTCCGGTAAGATTGTGACAGTACGTAGCCACAGATAAGACTCAGATAAGCACGCGCAAAATACTCCGGACGGGTCCGTGAAGATTAGCGATGCAAGATTGGCGGTTGGCGCAGTTACCGACATCGTTTTAGGTTAATACAAAGGTATTGCATGCATCGTTAGAGAGCGAAGAAGATCCACCGCACATAACGCTCCACACGATGACACTGATTCCGGACACCCAACCCAACGGCAACGAGCCTAGAACAACCGCATATATCGACTCGCCAAGATATCAGTACTACCGCAAGAAGCTCCGTATTGTCGTGATCGGGAGTGGTTTTGCTGGGATATACTTTGCTCGTGAGCCTGCGGAAGGCCATATCATAATTGTGTAATCTGTTGATAAGGCTAATCACGTCGAGCTAGTGCGTGCCGCTGAAAGATTGAAAGATGTGGAAGTGCAAGTCTACGAACGACACCATGAGATCGGTGGGACATGGCTGGTGAATACGTACCTCGGAGCAGCGTGTGACTTCCCATGGTACGTTTTCAGTATTCGTAAGGTAGAATCCCGTGCTGACTAGAGTACAGTCATATCTATACGTATACCTTTGCACCGAACCCGAACTGGAGTCGGGTATATGCAGGGCAGGAGGAGATTTTGGAATATCTGAAAGACGTTGCGGACAAATATAACGTTCGCAAGGCTATCAAATTCAAAGTGAGCGCTACTGCTGTACTTCGACTGTGTCTATGCTGACCTGGCTGGATGATGGTATCACGAATAGCACACTGTGAAAAGCGCATTTTGGAATGAGGTGACCGCACAGTGGGATCTGACAATCGAACATGAGGGAGAGATTGTCAAAGACAGTGCAGACGTGTACGTCAAACAAGAGCTGCAATAGTGAAGTGTAGCCCCAGCTGACTTACTGTGCATAGTTTCATCAACGCGAGTGGTGTCTTGACCGATGCCAAACTGACCGTTCCAGGAATATACAATTTCGAAGGACCCATGCTCCATTCTGCAGAATGGGATTCCACTATCGACTTCAAAGATAAGAATATCGCCTTGATAGGGAATGGTAGTTCGGCTATTCAGCTCTTACCTCAATTACAGACGATGGTCAAGAATGTGGATAATTATGTGCGCAATTCGACCTGGATCACTCCTGCTTTCGCATCCGATCTGACTTTGGAGGTGAGAATACAAGACTTTCATTTCCAACGGCACCGAGAGACTGACACCGTCACAGAAAGGATCGAATGATAATAATCCGTTGTATACAGAGGAGCAGAAGAAAGCCTGGCGTGATGATCCAAAACTGTTCCTAGAGTGAATGACCATTTCCGATATTTGGGTATTGACAGAGGCTGACTTGATTTTGGTTGACTAGATTTCGCAAAGTCGTGAGTCCGAAGGACTTTGAGACCATACTAATCTTCACAGCTCGAACATAATTTCAACAACCATTGGCATCTCGTCAACCCTAATGGCCAAGTCCAAAAAGGAGCACGAAAAGAAGTAGCAGAACAAATGAGAAGGGTTCTCGCGGACAAGCCAGACTTGGCAGAATCGTTGATGCCTGACTGGTCAGTTGTTTTACCCTGCAAGTTTCCGCTCGGAGCTGAAGGTTATACTTCAGGGCGGTGGGATGTCGTCGTGTCAGTCCTGGTGTTGGTTACCTGGAATGTTTGGCAGAAGACAACGTACACGTCATTAGAGACGGGTAAGTTTGATCGCGTGTCACGATACGTCAAACGCAACGTCGCTTGCTGTGGAAGAGACGGGATAGTTCGCTGATACCGATGGTTGGAATAGAATTGAGACTGTCACCAAGGATGGCATTCGTACCATTGACGGGACAATACGCAAATACGATATCATCGTCGCCGCTACAGGATACGACACGAGTCGAAGTGCCAACTTTGAGCTGGTCGGTAGGGAAGGTTTCAGGTTCACTCCAGAGTGGAAACTCGCACCAAGGGGTTATGTGAGTTTGTCGATGGCCCCCAAACCGACAAGAGAGAAGCTGAGTATAATTTGCAGATGGCGCTTGCGATCGAAAACTGTCCCAACTACTTTGTCTTCCATGGACCAAGTGAGTGCCCCAACGCCTTAGCGGACATGAGAGCTGAATATGATCCTTGACAAAGACGCTCCAGTCGGCAATGGATCTACCATCCCGTACATCGAACATGTTGGTGACTACATGATTGAGGCGATACGAAAGCTCCAAACGGAAAACTATAGGACTGTGATGCCTAAACTTCGTGCGATTGAAGCATTCGTGAGTGAAACTGCCGTTAGGCTTCAAGGGCGATCGCTGTCTGACACCTTGGGTAGACACACTACTGCGACACGTACCTCGAGAAGGTGAGTGAATCAACCATATGCATTGAACCAAGTCAGGCTATTCTGTGTATGCTGACCACCTCAATTCGTAACATAGACCATCTTCGCCGATTCTTGTCAATCAACATATAAGAATCGGGAATCAGGAAAGATAAGGGGTCTCTGGCCCGGCAGTGGATGCGCCTACATCGACGTGATCCGTCGACCGAGGTGGGAAGATTACGAATGGGAAGTGGAAGGTGGAGATGATATGATGTTCCATTGGATGGGGAACGGATTCACTGAAGCAGAGTGTGAGTGCATCAGGAGCTTTGGCAATGGTGAGACTGCGTTGGCAATGGTGAGACTGATATAGATATCTGGCGAACATAGTGAGCGGTGGTGATCAAGCATTCTATCTCGACGATGCGATCGCAAATGGTCCTCCCCCACTTGCTTAGAGAGAGTGTTATGTAACATAACGTTGATGATGCAGTCGGGATATGGGTATCGTATCCAGCACGATGTAAAGTTACGACGACGTGCAGTACATGTGCAATCAAATTCACGGTATGCCGTATCAAAATATACCAAAACCCCTTATCTGTAAACCGGAATTTGCGTGCGTAGCGGGTCCGGAGTGGATCGTGAACGCTATCTTCTCGTTAATTGACATGACGACGTCAATAATAACGTTGATTTTCACCAGTGATTGACAAGTATCTAGTATAATCACACAAAGCTGCTTGTTTGAAAACCTCCATCCTAAGCTTATAGCGTGCACCATGACTTCTCCAGAGACCAAGACTGCAGTGTATTCCACTGTCGATGGCGTTGATATCGCCTTGGACTACGTCGTACCGACAAAGGCAAGTCCAGAGAACAAGGCGCCTATCCTGCTTTGGTTCCATGGTGGAGGTGGGTTACAGCTCCGTTTCAGTTCGAGCTGGAACGTTAAAACGAACACTAATATACCTCGTTGCAGGTCTCTTACAGGGCACTCGAAAAGGTACGTCTATGCATGCACATTTGGCTCGTTTTCATCTGACAGCTGACAATCACACCTCTGATAGGCACCTGGCCTCACCTTCGAAATGCACCCGAGAAACATGGTCTCTGTCTCGTATCAGCAGATTACCGACTCGCTCCCCAGACCCGTCTTCCTGGAATCATGGCCGACTTGGTCGCCGTCATGTCTTTCATCCGTTCTTCCGAATTCTCGAAACTCACGGGAGATTCCGTCGATCAGGAGAAGATCATCGTCAGTGGTGGTTCGGCTGGAGGATGGTTGGCACTCCTCATTGGTTCAGGAGTAGGATTTGAGGCTTGTGGGTTGGAAGCCCCGGAGAAACCGTTGGGTATCGCACCGATCTATCCGATAAGTGATCTGCTAGATCCATTCTGGACCACAAAACAGCATCGTGAGTGACTATCAGTGCATTCTGCTTCTGAACGCTGACCGATGTCCATTGCTTTAGCCGTCTCGTACTTCCCACGTGTGATCGATCGATCAGAGCTAGAAGCATATCTCGATCCCAAAGCACCTCCTACCAGCTACTCGACGCTCGACAGCACTCGATCTATCTTCTACCACTACATGGTACAAGAGTAAGTTTGACTCTTGTGATGCTTCGACAAGGATGACGCTGACCGCAAGACTATAGGGGTATTCTGCAAGATCTTCTACTTGACGAAACCGGTATCGAGCCCAACGAGTTCAGTATCGCACCTGCAATCGCATCCGGCAAGGCTACTGTTCCCCCAACATATATAATACATGGAACGTGAGTCAGTCTCTGCGTACGACAACAGTATTGTGTCCCTAATCACGACCAACACTTTCAGCATCGATGACAAAGTCCCCATACAGCAGTCCATCGATGTTGTCGAGGCGTGCAAGGCGAAGGGCTTGCCTGTGGTCTTTGACGCTATTGAAGGTGCCGATCACCTGTTCGATATGAAGGAGGATGTCACGATGGACAACATGTACAAGTTTATAGATTCGTTGCTGTCCAAGTAGCGCGTGGAGCACTTATGATATGATGTATAGATCAGTCCAATCGGCTGAGTGTATAGCGCTCTTGAACTATCAAGACCGGTCGTTCCAGATGTCGCATCTGCCGTTCAATCGAGGTCGAGATCAATTTAATGACTTTCATCATGTGCATACTTCTACTCGTTACACAAATCACTCTAGTATTGGATACTATATATTAGTTGTCGAAGACCTTGTATCTTGATTGATACCCGCAAATCCCCTCTCCGAGCACACAACCTTTCCCCCCAAGCAAAAACATTAGCTCCACAATGGTCGTTCTGTGACACAATGCTGTTGGAGCTGAACTCACCAATCAGGAAGTTTGCAATTCTACCGAGACCGAAAGGGATGTCAACGAGGATGACATCCGCGCTCCACATAAACAGTAGCATCTGGATAGGGTTGGGTGAAGCACCTGCCATCGTTCGAGAGGATAGGTAGCCATCTACACCGAGTCAGGGAAAATCTGATCAGTACTGTGATGCATCTTCAAAATCGAAAGAGGCTAGGAGCTTACAAAAGTTGTGTACTGTGAATGCGTCAATCGGTGTCAATGTCTGCATCCTATATCGAGCGGATACCCATCATCGTCAATGAACCAGGGTCGTCACTCACCAAACGTCTCGTCGAATCCAGGATTATCACCACCTCTCACTGTGATATTGACGTCCAAATCTGTCCCGCTCGCAACGTCGTTCCAGAATGTATGGGGTCGGAAAGGAGGGATGACAACTGATTGACCTTCTTCCAAAGTCCCTTCTTTCCCATCGATACAGTACGCCAGAGTACCAGAGTTCTGAGTGACAGATAAGTAAGCCACAATAACTACAGGCCTGGGATGTGAATCCGACGATGTTGTATAGGGACTCACTACGTGGAATGTCTCAGCCTGAAATAGATGGTAGTGATACGGAGGAGTAGCGGTGGAACCACGACCTTGTCCGGTATGCGGACTACCAGCCTTGAACAGTTGTCGGCTGGTGAAATGATCGGCATCGCCCGAGACGAACCATGTCTGGAGATTTCACATCAGTCAATAGTCTATGCTTTGATCCGTGGTTGGGACATACCTTGAAGTCTCCTCCGAAGTAGTTCCACGATCCATCTTCGTCGACTCGTGGTCGTGTCAGTGTGGGCTTGAGGGAGGTTTCATCAGCGCAATCCTCGGTGATCAGCCACAGTTCGCTCTTACGAGATCCGTAGGTATACGAAGGCTGGGCTCACCTTGGGAATGAGGAACGAAAGAGCCATTGCGATGAGATCTGTCGGGTAGGAGAAGAAGTTGTAAGAGTGGTTGTTACAGGCGGCGTTGAGAAAGAACAACCACGAGATGAAAGTTTGCGATTCAATCAGTATATTTTTTGTCTGACACTTGATCAAAATGTAGACCTTATCTCAATGATCAAAACCATTGCATCCGCATTGACCAAAGAGATATCTCGGATACGACGCTACGCTATCTTTGTCACATTGCGGACGCGGTCGGCGCCGTCGAGATCCGGTGCCTTAGCGGTATCTGTAGCGGTTTGAAGGATGGGAGTGGTATATATTTCAACGACAGACGTATTGTAGTAGTATTGACTGAAGCAGAGACAGCTATGCACATGCACGATGAGTCGAGATCGTGCGCGCTGTCTTGCTGCATGCTATTGTTGTTGTAATTCCTATTTCTTTCCAGGTATTATTTCGTGACCTATCAAAGGTAAAGGTTTCTGCGACGCGACACAGCACACAATAATGTAGCGGTCCCTGCCTTTCACACGCAATTGAATCACTAGATTGAAAGGTCCGATAAAAGTCCACGCAAAAATGCTTTCCATCACCACTGTGAACGAGGGTGGGTCTTGGGTTGGAGGTCCTATATATCCTCTCGCACGTTGATGCATGGCATGAGAGGACCTCGCCGCGCTGTTATAATATCGCCTTTTCGAGCATCCCCCTCGTCGAGTAAATCAAATCAACATCGGCTGCTCTAGATCTGGAACGCGGCGGGTTTCTCTCTTTTACAGGTAAGTTTTCGGCCGAATCTCACTGTGGAGCTGATCAGTGGAGTGAGAAAGAAAGATGAAACGCGATGTACCGTTACCAAAGAACCGCCCTTCCCCATTCTCCATATCCATCCTCGTTTCCCCTTTTCCTTTCCCGTGATAACGTTATGATAAGTAACACGGAAACATAAAGTCAGCGCCCATGACGAATGGACTTGTATTTCCTTACGTTTGTGTACCTTTTTTGTTACATTTTCATTTCACAACACAGTTACGACCAGGTCCGTCTTCTTTTCGCCCTGCGTGAAGTGTATGTATGTATGTATTTATGTATGTACGCGACGATCACCCTCCGCCCCCATTATGACTTGATTACACCCTAATCACGTATCAATTGTCCCGTGTGAGAATGTGTAAACATGGTGACTTGGGCTTACCAAGGGGAACGGAACGGCATATATCATATTTGGACCAACGTGCCGTCACTCGGTGTTTGGTGCAGGTCCGAGTCAGATTCTATCAATACCTCCCCTTTCTTTGCTCTTAGCGTTGCCGTTTGTCACGGGGAGGTGAGATGGTCATGGGGTTCGAGTGTACAAATAGACATGAACGATCCAGTAGTGAGACAGTAAGATAGCCCAAATGGCTTGGCAGATACAGCACGTTCCCTATTCTCGGTTAGATCAGATTGTAAGATTGTAAGGTTGTACGGTTCATGTGCCGTAAAGACGGAAACTACGGATATGACCGTCAAATATAGTAGTAGTGTTGGTTATTCTGTTCCTCGTCTCACTCGGCTTCTTGGCACTCTTGCCTTCACTGCATGATTCGGACCGGACCATATTTGAAGGTGATCAGAGCGCACGGGATGGAAGCAAAACAGGGCAAGGGGGTCATGCACGATGCACCGAGCGAGAGATTGTATCCTCGGCGCCATTATCACTCGGTGTCGGGCATTTCGGCGTCGTGCTTCTTTCTTACGTGCGAACGTGATTGAATGATTACAGAAGCATCTTAACATGTTCCTCTCCCGTCGCGCCTTTTGAGAGTTGTGATGAGAGACAGACAGGATCAAGGACGGTCCGAGCTTTTTCGATTTGTGATCGGGGGTGGTGAAGGGTGTAAGGTTAGCATGCAGCCACCGACGAAACAACAAAGGAACAAAGGAAGAGGAGAGCGTGTCAGGGCATTAACGTGAGGGTCGTGTTGAAGCAATCAATCAATCAACGAACGCCTCCCCCGTGTTACATCAATCGCAAAAGGGAGGGGGGAAAGGGATATAAGTATAGGCTTCATGCTTCTTAAGAAGTGGACCTCCCCCCCCTTTCCAATCTTATCCATACACACATCTGTTCTCTACTCTTTTCTTCTATTGGACTTTATCAACTTTACCACTGTGAGTGTTCATGGGTCAAGCAATAAGCGATAGCTGGAACACTGAAGTTGATGCGATTGTGAGCTGACTTGAATTGCTTTTGCTGCGCCTCGACCTTCCTCCAACTATTTGACATAATCAACGTCACGGACACCCGCCTGCGCAATCTTTATCTGTTGTGATCCGCAGTAAACCTTACAAATCTCACAAAATGCTCGCTCTTGCTCTTGTTCCCGTTCTCGGTGCTCTCGCTGCCAGTGAGTTAGCAGTTGACCTACATGCCAATCTTCAGAGTAGCACTGACAGCTTCACTCCTCCTCGCACAGCCGCTCAGATCACCCCTCGACACATGGCCCTTTTCCCTCGTCAACTCGATGCGTCTACCATCCCCGCCGCTTGTACTTCGTCCTGTAACGTCGTCATCCCCATCTACCAAGCCTGTACGACCGGTAACACCAACGGATGTCTCGCTGTTTGTGAGCAGAGCAACTTTAGCGGGTTCATCGACTGTTTCAACTGTGTCGAGGCTCAAGAGGCTGGAGGTGTTCCCGCCTCTCTCCAGGCTCAGTTGGACAGCGCTATCGATGAATTGAAGGATGCATGTGCCTCGGCTGGTTCTACCGTCACCGGTAGCTTGAGGTGAGTGCTTCTTGTGCCTGGTACAGTAAGAGCTCCGAGGCTGACTTGACTCGTTCCCTCCTTTCCCGCAGCAACGCCGTCCCTGCTACTGGTTCTGCCTCCGCGACCGGCTCCGACGCCGGTCTTCTCAGCTCCATCGCAGACTTCACCACCGCCGTCTCCGGCACCACCATCGCCGCTGGTGGTACTTCCGTCACTTCTCGAGTTATCAGTGCTGTATCAAGCGCCGCTCCTGTAAGTGTCTTAGTCGGTGTCATGAGTCATGAAATCCGATCTGACGAGTCCGTTCCCTATGCAGACCGCTGCTTCCTCCGCTGCTCCTGCTGCTGGCACCACCGCTGCCGGCACTGCTCCCGCTGCCTCATCCGCCCCTGCGACCCCTGCCTCATCCGCCTCCGCTGCTAGCGGTGCTTCTCCCGTCGTCCAAAAGGCTCTCGGCGGTGTCGTTGCTGTTATCGGTGTCGTTGGAGGTGCTATGATGATGCTTTAAGGAGCGGTCGTCAAAGCTGGATAGAGCTGAAAAGCGCTAGACAGGAAGAGGGGTTGCTGGGTCTTCCTTAAAACATGACTTTATAGTAGTAGCTGTTCGGCAGGTCGTTTAAAAGCTGGGTTCAGTAGATGAAATCGGAGGACGAGGACTTTCTATGCAATGCGTTTATGGGTATAATCAAGTTGGTGCGAATGTCAGCTATCCGCGCAATTCAATCAGTATGAGAGGACATAGTCCTGGCGATTCTCCCCAGCGGAGGCCGAGATGTCGCCTGGTACTGATGCGTGATAAAGTGATGACCCGTTATGGTGATCGAAGCCTGATGACATGCAGCATTGGTGATATGGTGTGCCTCCAGCTTTCCTGGTCAGTCTCAAGTCGATACGAGGTTGTCGTGGATATATGACAACTACAAGATGAAAACAAGCAAAGCAATAACGACGAAATGCTAACGGATGATGATGTGGAGGTTGATTTCATCTTGCTTCCTCTAACTTACATCTTCTCTTCCATTCAATCACCGACAAGGCATCACAACGCGCACGCATAGCGATATCGTGTAGCTCTATACCCCCTCGCCGGTGAACCTCTCACCGACGAGCTGTAACACTAATGCTTCTTCTCGCTTGGGGTTTGGTGGTCGTCTCATCATGGATGGTTTGCAATGTCGAGGGGATGAAAGATTCGCAGAGGTTGGCATTGAGAGACGAGACGAGGGCTGTGAGTGTGTTGGATAATCAATTGGACGCGGCAAGCGATTAGTAAAGCTGACAATGATGCACCTAGCTCTTCCGTCATGGATATGAGGGGTATATGAAGTATGCCTATCCAGCGGTGAGCAATCTAGTCCTCCAACATAGACTCGTCCCTACCTCGTCAGACACTCAGTTGCTGATCTATACTCTACTTTCGTTCGCGCAACCCTCTCCTTCCGATCGCTTAACCCTTAATCGACCTCTTCGCTGCTTATATCTAAACAGGACGAGCTCCGTCCTCTCTCTTGTGCACCTATGCATCGTTCCCCCGACCCTGCCAATTTCGGGATCAACGATATCCACGCCAATGTCTCCATGACCCTCCTTGATACCCTCTCCACTCTCCCACTCATCCACCCGGCAGCATATCCCAATGCTCTCTATCTCATCTCGACGCGAGTATCTTTCGATCAAGATGTCAAGGTCCAAGTGTTTGAAATGACCATCAGAGCTCTGGGGGCTCTGTTATCGACTTATCAGTACTTGGACGCTTTACCCGATGACGAAGAAAGACAAGCGGCAATCTTGGGTTTGGAGCACGATGACAGGTTGTCTTGGAAGAAGATAAAATGGGGATCGTCAACGGATAAAACGAAGAAGAAGGTCGATGTGAAGCAGTATCGAGGAAGGATGTTGGAATTAGCACATGATTTGGGGAAAAGGATGTTACCTGCTTTCGCGACCTTGACGGGATTACCATACGCCAGAGTCAACCTCCGTCATGGTGTAGACAAGGGAGAGAGTATAGAGACTTGTGAGTTGATGTGGCGGTTGTTCTCGAAGTGCCAAGCGGCAGCTGATCATAAAGGAAGAAAAGGTACTGCAGGAGCCGGAAGTTTGATCTTGGAGTTTGCTCTACTTTCCAGATTGACAGGAGACGATCGTTTCGAGGTGAGTAAACCACTCGCTTGGTCTGACGAGTCACGATGTGGTTACTGGTCAGTTTCGAGCTGACCATGGCACTGTCCCGCAGAAAGTAGCTCAGCGAGCATATCTCGCGTTGTGGAACAGACGATCCCAACATGATCTGCTGGGTAATACCATCGGCGTGACTCATGGTCACTGGCTCATGCCTGGTCTCAGCGGTGTAGGGGCAGGGATGGATAGTTTCTTTGAATATGGGATCAAAGCGGGTATTATGCTTGGTGAGCTCTTGTCGATCACAAAAGTCAGGTCAGAGCGAGCTAATTTATCCGGCGATCATTTGAAGACGACGACACGTATTATGACATATTTCACGACTCTTATGCTGCTGTGCAAACGCATGTACGGACGCATGATGGCTTCATCGTAAGTACGACATAACTGTTCTCCTCGTCACCTTCCTGCCTCTGCTTTGCAACATCGGCTGCACTCTGAGCTGATCTGACGATACCTACAGTACCGACCGGTCCAGACTCGTTTTCTCACCCCTTCCGCACCGTCGACCATCGATTCCCTCTCTGCCTTCTTACCTGGTATGCAAGTCTTAGCGGGCGATATCGAATCTGCCATCAAATCACACCTCGTCTTTTGGAATCTGTGGAGAAAGTATAGCGCGATACCAGAAAGTTGGTCTTGGGGTGAAGGGTTCAAGAGAATAGAGTGGGGAGGATGGCCAGGTAGACCAGAGTTCATCGAATCGACGTATTATCTCTATCAGGTCAGCAGTTCGAACTCAATTGACGAAGGCACGCTCGGCAGACAAGGGCAAGCAGCTGACATGGTTTATTTGTGATCTGTAGGCCACGAGAGATCCCTTCTATCTGCGAGTTGGCGAGAGAGTCCTGACCGATCTTAAGAGACGGACGAAGACGCGATGTGGTTTCGCAACGATCAAGAATGTGATCACAGGCGAGGTGAGCGCAATTGTCAGGGAGGTGTGACATAGAGCTAATGTAGAAGACGTAGCTTGAGGATAGAATGGAGAGCTTCATGCTTTCTGAGACTCTCAAAGTGAGTGCTTACCTCTCATTATCCCGAAGTGTATCAGAGCTCGGACTGACACGACTGCCACTGATCCCAGTACCTCTACCTCCTCTTTTCGGACACACCGTTTCCTAACTCCAACAAAGTTTTCACGACCGAAGGTCATCCACTCTACATGCCGACCGATCGCCTGCGACCTCCTTCTCCTCCCAGAAGAGCAATGCGTAAAGGCGAAAATCCAACTTGTCCAATCTACGTCCCTACTCTGGCTCCTGTTTCTGTCGCAGGGGATGCCGGGATCGTGGTCGGGATAGAAGGGAGAGCAGAGTATGAGTATGCTAGAGGGATCGTGTTTGGTTGGGGGGAAGATGGGTTGGAAGTGGAAGAAGATGGAAAGAATAGGATGTGGTGGGATGGCGGAGTTTGTCCAATCCCTTCTTCACCCAAATTCGTAAGTCATGTAATATCAGCGAACGCATCTTCCATCACGACATGCTGATGTCATATCACCACTGCAGGCGTTCAACATCGTCCTCTCACCTTTGAACACCACCGACCCCTCCGACGTCACTGCCAACCTACCGCCTGAAGATCGCGCTCCTGGTCTGCAGAAAGTTGACCAAGATCCAAACTCGGGGAACTGGTTGATACATGATGTAGAAGGATTAAGGCTGGGTGTGAGATGGCGTTTCGACGGGAGAGGTTATGATGTGGCAAGTAGTGAGTGTTGGTGTAACTCTCTCTTACCGGTCGAGGACACGGTGTGAGGTGCGGGCTTGTGTTAGCGACTTGGGATAGCCTTCACCCTTGTATCCAGTGCTGACCTCTGTACGCAGTCGGTCCTCACCGAGTCCGTCAAGGTCAACAAGTCCTGATTACCGACCCTTCCATGCTCGACCATCTCCCCGTTGTCTCCTCACCTCCATCAGACATACCGACGACGCACAACCCACCCGAAGTCATCCTTCGCTTCACGGCGTACTCATTACACCATTCTCTGGTGGATCAAGCGGAAGTCAAAGACGAAGGAGAGGCTTTCTTACACGTCTTAGGAGCGACTGCTCTTTTCGGCAAAGATTTCGGCAAAGCAGCGAGGTCTGCTCAAGCGGATAGTGGCCAAGAAGATGGCGCTGGAAGCGGATGGCAGCTTGGTGGTAAAGGATTGAGAGTTGTCATTCCTCCCAACTTGATCGAGACCAATTCGAAATCAGCTCAAACACATGCGGTCGACAGCGAGAGTGGTAGCTCTGGAGCGGGGGCTGGCTTGTCTGATGGTTGTTCGTCGTTCGATTGGACATCATTGGATGTCCAAGATGGAGAAGAATATGTCTTGTTGCTCACAAGAGGAAGTTGTACGTTCCTGGACAAACTTGTCAATGCGAAAAGAGTAGGAGCGTCAGGTATCTTAGTCGTAGGATTACCTCCATCCACCGCTACTACTAGTACAGGGACAGGGGGAGAGGGAGAGCGCACGGAGAGTCTGGAGAATGATAGTGGATGGACACAAGAAGGACTCATTAGACCTTCGGCGGAAGAAGATGATCTCTCGCACGAAGCCGGCTTGGACGAGATTGGCATGGTTTATACCGAGTATCTCGTAGGAGAGGTAGTGGACCGATTCGTAAGAGCGGAGAAGAAGGATGTGAGAGTAGAGATATTCAGTATTGAAGGAAGAGAAGAAGTCGCTCCCTCAACTGGCGCAGAGGGAATTTCATCATCATCGACACGAAAGGCGGAACAGAGAGGAAGACGGCGAAAGGGAGAGAAAGATAGAGATCCTACGAGAGAAGGAAAGTTGATGGTTGGGGAATGGGAAATTTGGAATTTGAGAGTTGTGGAGAAACCTCCGCCGTAAATGGGGAATCAGCATTATTTGAGAGCATGCAGCGGTTATTTGTGTCTTTCCTGGTGATTGTATGGCGCACCTGGACCATGGCCAATATACGTCTCCAATGTTATTCGTTACAGTTACACTGCGGCGCAAGGTTAGACACAGGCAGCAGACAATGTCAGTGGCTTTGTGAGATGATCCGTGAGCTGAACTGTACGGGTCACCTTCTCTATCCGAACCAATGCATGATCACATCGTTTCACTGAATATTACTCCTTGAACAACACACCCACTGCAAACGCTTACTGGGAGAGCTTCTCCTTGAGCAAGTTCTTGAGGGTCGCACCGTCCTTGGCGAAACCTCGGATACCCTCGTGGAGCTTGTCGAAAGCCATGACGTCGTCGAAGAGAGCCCATCTGAACTTGGCCTCGTCGTCAAGGTAAGAGACCTTCTCGATGGGCTCGTTGTTGGCAGTAGCGGCGTCGAGCTTCTTGGGGATAGGAGCGCTATATGAACAGGCGAATGTAAGCGAG
The DNA here is from genome assembly GCF_008629635.2 of Kwoniella shandongensis. Classification (NCBI taxonomy): domain Eukaryota; kingdom Fungi; phylum Basidiomycota; class Tremellomycetes; order Tremellales; family Cryptococcaceae; genus Kwoniella; species Kwoniella shandongensis. Next base: position 41,911 of record NC_089299.1, read on the forward strand.
ACAGCAAAGGTATACCGGGAGAATCGCAATCCACTCACTCGGACTTGGCCAATTCCTCGAGGAGCTTGGGAGCAATGGTCAAGAAGTCACAACCGGCCAAAGCGGCGATCTCGCCAGTGTTTCGGAAAGAGGCACCCATGACGATGGTCTTGTAACCGTGTTGCTTGTAGTAGCTGGAAGCGGAAGAGCGGCAGAACACTAGTCAGCAATGTATCATGCCATTGCATTGATCGGTTCGTGCTCACTTGAAGATCTTCTGGACAGAGACAACTCCGGGGTCCTTCTCACCAGCGTAGTCGGCATCGGGGTTAGCCTTCTTGTACCAGTCGAGGATCTGAGTAAAGAACGGATTAGCTCAGCCGTTACACGAAACATCACGCTGAAGCCACTCACTCGACCGACGAAGGGGGAGATAAGGGTGACACCAGCCTCGGCACAGGCGACGGCTTGGCCGAAACCGAAGAGGAGGGTGAGGTTACAGCTGAAGAAGCATTGTCAGCTTTATGTGATTCTGACATAACGTGGACGCGGATGCGACTTACTGGATACCCTCAGCCTCGAGCTCCTTGGCGGCCTGGATACCCTCGTAGGTGGAAGCGATCTGCACAGGAAGAGAGGGTTAAACACTGCTGCGCGTTCGTATTACTGAGTGACTTACCTTGATCAAGATTCGGCTCTTGTCAATACCCTGCTCCTTGTAAAGGTCAATGATCTGGTGGGCCTTGTTGATAGTGGCCTCTGTAATAATGCAAGAGTAGATGTCAGTTGTGCGGTGTTCATCCGTCGTATTAGCCAATTAACTCACGTTTGTCGAAGGAGAATGAAGCGTCAACCTCGGTGGAAACTCGACCAGGGACAACCTTGAGGATCTCCTTACCGAACTCGACGAGGAGTCGATCAAGAGCGTTCTCGGACTGGGTGGCGAGGTCACTGTAAGGCAGACACCAGTTCAGCTATGGCTCTAGACGGCTATCTAAAGGTTTCGACGAGGAGCGTGCAGAGATAGTCGGTTGATGTTGAATGGTAATAGCAAAGGAAGTCCAAGGCATTGAAACAGAGAACGGTCACTCACCCGCCCTTCTCCTTGCCGTAAGCGACAGCGGGCTCGATGAGCTTGGCGTACTTCTCGAGCTTGGTAGCGGCGAGACTGTCCAAGACAAGGATGGATCAGCTTGAGTTGTTATCAGCCGAATCCGCTTTGACTCACATCAATGAAGGGTTGGTGGTAGCGTCTTGGGGCTTGTAAGCGGCAATGGACTCGAAGTCACCAGAGTCGGAGACGACAGTGGTACCGGAGCTATAGTAAGTAAGTCAGTAAGACTGTTCTTGTTCGGATGACAGACGGGTGGCGCAGAACGTGTCTTCTTTCAGCGTGCCGGTGTGAGGATGGATTGGAACAACCAAGGTGGAGTTGGAAAAGACAATCAATGGTAACGTACGCTTTGAGGGCGTCAAGAGAAGAAGGCATTGTTATTGTTCTGTTACTTTTGATCTGGTGTTAGAGAAGAGAGCAAGAGTTGAGTTGATTTTGTTGTTCGAAAAGCGAAAACAAAGAAAAGTTGAGAAATGGAAGATGTTGGAATGTGGATGGATGGGATGGGATGGATACTGCTGCTAGTGGGGATACTGGTTCGCGGTATTGTTCGTCATTAGTCACTGCAACTCTACCGAGGCGAGAAGGGATGACGGTATTGCGCGTTAAACTCCGCAAGCGGGGCGGAATGAATTAAGAATGATTTGATACATTATTTGCATTTCCCACACAACACAACGGTCCGTCTTTGCCGAGCAATGTGGCACTTTTCTCATTGGTAACAATCATCTTCCTGCATACGTGTGTCGATCCGAATGATGACACGAACAGTACATACCCGTGCGGTATGTCGGTGAGTCGGTCAGACAGAGGTCCTAGCAGACGACGTTGGAGACTTTGGGACATACTCGACCTCAACTCGTAGCCAAGGTACAACACATACAAATATGCTGAAGATCAAAAGATCAAGATCCACCGTGCTGGAACCGTACGTAAATTACATCGGACCGGTCTATCCGCACAGCGAGTGGATCTATTGCTTGATTGCTTCGTGTTTATTTCGGTGGGGCAGATCTATCTTCAAATGGTTTTGTGTGCTTGGGTGGAGTTAAGAGCCTCGTTCATACACGAGATAAACGTGATATATAATCAGAAGCATGCATCACAGGGATTGCTTCGAAATTGTCCCAAGTTAAATACTCCTCTTGTTGCATTTGGTCATGATCTTGAATCGTGGTTTTATTGCAATTTGCCTCCTTGCGATGGTATGGCATGCATAAAACAACCTTCACCCATCTGTATTCTACATTCCATTAAAAAGTGCCACATCCCGAATATGATTGTCACCATTACCCGATAATGCCGAAGTCCGGGATGAGGGGAGAGAGAGGGGTTAGCACCTTGAACACCCTCGTTTCAGCCGCCACGTTCCTGTCCTGGTTCCACCGGGAAATCTGGACCAGCTGTTATATTCTCGGCGGCAATTTTATAATGCACTGTATGAATGTCGAAGAGATGATGGACTTATAATACATAAATGATAATGTGGGAATGTATGACGAGGAGGGATAAAGGATACGCAACAACACCGCTAACACAGCATCGCTTGTTTTATGTGCATGTATATGTATCCCTCTCACGTTGGGATGTCAACAACATGGCTTCAAACAGTCTAAAATGGGTGGGATGACATCAAACTTATCCGACTGTCAAGATATATCAATTGCCACACGGTGAATTGTTTTTTTTTCCTGAACAAGGGCATGAGACGGGAGGAAGTACACGAGGAGAGGGAGCGAGGGGGAAAGGGAAAAAGGGCAAAGGGCAAGGAGTAAACAACAATTAATGTCTTATGGGATGTGTTCAAAACAACGATACGGTGTATAATAAATCATTTTTGGGGTCCTTTACTCAAAACAGCAACAACAAGGTAAACACTCACTCCAACAGCGCAAATGGTCAATGGTCAATGGGATGGGACATGGCAAGGGAAGGGAAGGGGAGACCGCATGCATCGATGGTTGTTCTTGGTACTCTCACTCTGTCTCTCACTCTCACTCCATCGTGCATCAAGTTTTCATCAACTCATCTACTGACTGATCATATCTATCTGTACACCGACATTCACTCGTTCATTATAATCAACAATCGTTTGTTCACCACCACACCTCTACTCGACTTCCACCAACGCATCAACAACAACAATAACGATAACAACCGACGGAGTGAATCGGAAAGGGATATAACCTGACACAGCAATCAATCGTAGAAGAGGACCGTGCGACAGACAAGGGAAAAGGAGAACAAAGCGCTGCTACTCCGCACACACACGCATCACCCAACTACATCGACATTCTCCTCGACTTGTCTTTCTCTCTCTCGTCGACACATCATCGCATTCATCTCGACCACACCCTACGCCTATCCTATCATCCCCTGGTGACTCCATTTGAGAATTGATCAAAACATTCACCGACACTCCCTTCAACACCCTCCTTTGACAAATCACTAACAGCTATCACACCACACGCTCTCTCTTTCACGCTTTGACTAGCAACTACATCGACAGTAACGATTACATAGAGGTTTCTGGAAACCCAACATCTTATCAACTCGACGACACAAGCGAGACTAAACAGAGAGAAATCAGTGATTCTCGATTCGCCCGCCCAGTTGCCCTTGTGAGTTTAGTTTCATACTCGGAATGTCTCAATGGGAGGAGAACAGGTAGCAGTCTGGTGTACTGTTCACCAAGCCACTTCTACCATTTTTCTCTTCCTTCTTGCGGAGGATCGCTTGGGTTCATCTACTCCTATGTTGTCGATGACAAAGATGAGATGACTGTTCGCTGACGTCGCTCCACCTCTTCTCTTTCTACCTACTTGTCTGTCCTCGACACGATCGTTGTCAACCGATTCGCCCACGCAGATCAACCCACACTCTTTTCGAAACTTCCACCATGATCCCCTCGTTTGCTGGCCGTGTTGGCCTCGCAGGGGCTTCTGCTCATCACAACAACGTCAAGAGATCCGCGGAGAAGCGAGGTGAGTGAAGGTGCAAATACTCCACACCCATGGCGTGCTGACGTCCTTCTCATTGACAGCTTGTAACCTCGCTGCTGGCGGTCTCTACCTCTACCCTAATGCTTCCTCCGTCGTTGACGCTACTCAACCTCTCACCTTCAAGTGGGACACGTCATGCGCTGTCAACTCCCCCAACGTCGATCTTTACCTCTACGAAGCCGCTGGTAACATCAAGACTTGGACCAACATTCCTTTCAGCGACGGACGATATCAGGTTACTCTTAAACCCAAATGGTGGAACGACACAACCACCGCTCAACTTCAGATGAGCATCATTGACAGCGGTGCTGCTTCATGGGACACGTCTTCGCCTCCTGGTCCAGTCTTCACGGTCAACTACCCCGAGTCTGCAATGTACTCCACCACTCTCGTAAACGGTCAAGCTCGAACTTCCACCGCTGCTGTCGCCGCCACCCAAAGCAAAGATGCCGTCTTCGAGACTGTTTCCAGTGCCAACACTGGTGACAAGGCTGGCATTTCCAAGGGTGGAATCGCTGCGGCCGTCGTCGTCCCTCTCTTGGTTCTTGGTATCCTCATCGGTGTGGCGATCAGATTCTGGAGAGCGAGGGAGAACGAGAAGAGGAAGAGATGGTCTCAGGCTCTCTCCACCCATTCAAACCTCGAATGGGAGAAGGGTGCTCAACCTGGAGAGAAGCCTCACTCCATCCTCGGACGACCTTCTATCGGTGGTCGACCCAGCATGTCCTCTTACGGTGGTAACGGTGCTCGACCCACTTCTTCCGTCTACGCTGTCGAGAACAACATGGCCGGTGCAGGTGCTGGACATTTGGTCCACTTCCAACGACCTGGTGCCGGTCTCCGATCTCACTCCGCCGACAACGTCAGCTCCTCCAGTCAAAGTCAACTTCGAAGCTCGGTCGTCATGCCAGATGGAAACGTTCGTCAATCCCGAATCAGCTTCGCAGATACCGCCAGACCCGATCGACGATCTCGTTTGTCTTTTGCTGGCGATCTCCGACCTGCTGTCCAATCTTCTGTCGGACGTCTTCCCGGTGCTTCTAAATCCGCTTCCGAACTCAACACTCCTAACCGAAAATCCGCCGCCTACGCTACTGGTTCCGCTCTCGATGATGAGGAGGAGGACATCAACGTTTCGCCTTCGCAAGTCCAGGGTCCTAACGGTTTTGCTGAAGCCGACCTGAGACGTCTCAGCCAAGGTCAACGAACGGGTCGAAGAAGTTTCATGTCGTTCGGTGGTGGTGACAAGCGACGAGAATCTACCGCTAGCGCTTTGTCAGCGGACGACTTCAAGTCTGCTGCCAGTGCTCGAGGCAGTGTCGATGAGCTCCGTGATATGGAAGCCGTCATGCTTATGCGTCGATCCATGATCTCTCAACACTCCAACATGCACCCTGACTCTCCCAACCCCGCTTACGACTCCAACGCCGTCGAAGTCGTTGAGAACGAGGTCCCCGCCCTTCCCGCTGCTCCTTCCCCCGTCGCCGGCGCTAGCACCGTTGCTTACGGTCCCGATCAGATGCTCGCTGTTTACGCCGCCCGAGGCAAGGTCTCCCCTTCTCCCACCCCTTCCACTCCCACTTTCAGCGCCGCTCCTCTTGCCCAAAACCTCGCTCCACCTAAACCCACTGCCACTCGACAAAACTCTGGCATGAGATTGCTCACCAGTCTCGGAAAGAAGGCCAACGATGATGCTGCCGCCATGCCTCCTCCTGCTGCTCCCGCACCTGGAGACATGCGATCATATGTCCACCTCAACCGAGGAACCGTCAGCTCAGCAGTCATCGATGCTCTCCCTCCCCCCGGTCCTCGAGGCGTCACCTCTCCCACCGGTGAACGACCGCCTAACGGTCTCAACGTTCCCGGCGCTTCTGCTACTCGACAAAGCGGTATGAGCGATGGCAGTCGATACAGCCAAGAAGTAGAGGAGGAGCAAGTTGGCGAGGCTCAATAAGCGCAGCTAAGCAAGCTTATGTAAGGAAGTGTGTGATTCGGTCAACATCTGTATTTTTTTTTTCTATTCTTCTCTTCTCAACAACCAGGACAATTTGTACATATCCAATATGTACCCGTACAGTACTTTGTGGTTCGATACCCATCTTTATAAACTGCTCGCTCTTTTTTTTGGGATGACTCGTTCTCGTCTCGTCTCGTCTCTACTCGTCTAGTCTGAATATATGTGAATCAAGTTATATTTTCCTGTGATTATGGATTACTTGCGACTCATTTTGCGCAGACGCGATGCAGACGGTGTGCCGCGTGTAATCAAGTCATGATGATCGGGATGTCATCATGACAGCAGTTGCCAGTGTCATAGTGAGCGGCAAGACGTGGGCGAGCGAGCGAGACGCTTCTTGTATCGGTACTGTAGACAGGAAGTCTGATACCGAGTGTATCTCTCGCTCTCACTTTTGATCAGACCTTCAGGAAGGTTGTCCACTGGATGATACTCGGCGAAGCTTCCCAGCCGCCATGGGTGAATTGGTAGATCTGAATTAAGATGCCAAGCACATGCGGTAGGAATACTGAGACGGTGGTTCCGAAAAAGGACTCAATGCCACTTTGAGACCTTTATCTGATTGGCATTTATTTGTATTTGATCGCGACCATAAATGGCTCTCGAGACCTTTTTAGATCCTATGCGGTACAATCTGGGTCCAATCAGGTTCAATCTCTCTGGGATGTGTATGCTCAGCTCGTGGAATAAAGGGCAGTTTTATGTAAGCATATGCTACGAACGTTATGTATCGTATGATATAAGTTATGGTCGTCTGATGAGGTCGTTCGTGATTCCCACCCTTCTCAATACGATATCGTACTCGAGTACGGTAGCATCACAATTTCTCGCGCGCTTTCAACACTGTACCGCTGGTAGACACATCACAAAAGCTCTCAAGATGGACATGGGTGGTTCCGCTTCCAGTGCGCCTTCGCACGCATGTAAGAGTGAGTCAAAACATTTAGAATTCACTGCCACTTGGCTATGATCCAGTATCCTGTGAAAGTAATACTGTACCTTTGCATCTTACTCGTCCAGTTGATGGCCTGAAAGCCGGAGGGCGGATGCTGACCATAACTTGGTTCATCTTCAACCAGTCTCAATGTTGTGGAACTGGAATACCGTCGACACCTGTTTCCTCTCTTCCACATGGCACGTCAGATCCAAAGGGATGTTTGCGGGAAGTGTGATCGGTGTATTCTGCCTTACTATTGCGATAGAGCTCGTGAGGAGGATCGGGAGGGAATACGATAGGAGGTTGATACTTGCAAGCAAGGTATGTATCGTGCCGCCCTCCACCCTCTCTTTTGGTACCTGCATTGAAAAGGAGGAGTGCTGATTGCCGTATTGGTGATCTGCGTTGTTGTCACGTATAGATCAACCTTTCTGCTCAAGGTTCTTTGCCAGTGGTCAACAAGGATTCTACGGTTCAGATTGCCTCCTACGCTCAGGTGTTAGTTTTTCCACAATATGATCTGTAAAGTAGACAATGATAGGTGCTGAACAGACCTCAAATCACAGCTTCACCCCGTCTTGGCTTCAACAGATCCTTCGAGGTATGGTCTACGGTTCCCAATTCACTGCCGCCTTTCTGGTGTAAGTTTCAGTCCGCCCCGGACCAGCACTCTATCAGCCTCCTACTTCCTGCTCGCTCAATACTCGCCAATCTGACCTGAAACTGACAACCGACACCTGCTCTAGCATGCTCCTTGGGATGTACTATAACGGGTATATCCTCTTTGCCATATTCCTCGGTCAGACGATCGGTTATATCGTCTTCGGTCGAGATACCTGTTCCACCTCTGCGCCATTTGAGCACTCGGTTTCTGGTAATTGCTGCTAGGATTCGGGGTTTGGTTGATCATGCTCGTTTCGTTTCTTTTCTTTAATCGTCCAGTATGTAATACACATAGGATCAGGAATCACCTCTCTCCCACACACACACAAACGTGGTTCGCTTTGTTCAAACAAGATTACATCTCACATTCAATGGTTGGGCTTCGCGATCTACTTATTCCGTCTCATCACCCTCTGAAGGCATACTTTGGTAATCCCTTGACACCGACGTGGTACTTGAACAGATGACCCCCATCATCATCCTTATTACGTCCAGTCTTGTCCCTCGCACTGGCGATGTAAAGCGTATCGTAGTTCGGTCCACCCCAAGCTGTACAAGCCATATTACGAGCGGTGAATACGATATCACGGAGATGTTCACCGGTTGGAGAATAACACATCACTCGTGAACTGGCCCACATTGCGATCCATAAATTACCTTCGATGCTGGGGCCGGGAGATCGCGCGTTAGTAATTCATCAACTCCTATGACGCCGAGGCAATGTCTGAGGGGGAGGGGGGCACTCACTCGCAAACCATACCGTCAGGTTCTCCACCAAGATTTCGGCGATCGACAAACAACGTCTTATTGGATATGTTACCTGTGGGGATGTCGAAGTCGTATGCCCAGATCAGACCAGCGGCAGAATCATTTAGGTACACTAAAGACAAGCATTAATATAATCGCTCCCAACGGTTATTGAGAAGTACAGACACAAAAGGCCACTTACTGATCTCGTTATTGGGACTCCAGGCGAGACCATTACCGCAAACCAACCCTTTCTCCATAAGATGCAACGATCCATCCGGATCATATCGCCACAATCTCCCCAGCGGTTCTCCGTAATCCTTTGGTAATCTTCCCATACCGAAAGCAAGTGCCTTCCTATCGATTTCTGCTAACCAGAATCTCCCCTGACAATCTACACCACCGTCATTGAAACGTCTTATCCCTCTATCTTCCGTAGGGATGATCTCTTTCAGTATCTCCAAGTTACCGCTCTCATCCATAAATGCTACACCCTGGAAATATGCACAGATATAACCGGGCTTGTCCTCTCGGAAACATGCTACGGTCACCGAGTCTGCAAGCTGGTGCACGATCGGTTTGCCAACCGCATCGCCCGAGGTAGGATCGAGTGTGAGAATGTGAAGTTCGGCAGGTTCTTGGAGACAATCGACGTAATGGAGGGTCGAATCGGATGCGCGGTAAACGGGTGCTTCGCCTAAGACCATGGGTGAATCGAGCTTGTACCATGGTCCACCACCTTCGATCTGCTCAACGCCGACTTCCACTCCTTCAGGTCCAGGGTACAAGTCCTTCACGAAACGAGAGCGGGTCAGCCTCACCTCCCACATAAACGAACGTCCGCACTCACCTCCATGGCGACATCGGCTGGATGTCTACCGAATTGTACTGCCACATAGGTACACATATCCTTTATCCACGTCCTTGCCATGTCCAACACCCCATCCATCGCTTGAACCGCATGAGGTACACCAGGATAGATCCTCACGTCGAGGTCTTTCCCGTACGAGCGGAGTTTCTCGGCGTACGCTTCACCTTCACTTCGGAGCAAGTCGAGCTCTGCCAAAGCAATGAAGACTTTGTTGACGCTCTTGTCGAACGCTTCAACGGAAGCGAATAGCGGTGATGCGAGAGGGTCAGAACGGTCTTTTTCGTCAGGTAAATATTGGTCTCGGTCTATCGAGCAATATCACTTTGTCTGTCAGTGCTATCTCGTATTACGATAAAGGTGTCAACTTACACCAAAGCATTTTGGCGTCGGGAAGACCGGGACATTGTCGATTGACAGACCACGACTTGTATGTCTCTCCTGTGGCGGTGTTATCGCAGACAGGTACGCCCAGCACCATCTATAACGTGAATTGCGTCAGATGGGAGACTGTAACGTACGGGATACCATCGATCATGCTCACAAATTCGATAGGGATGCTCCTGAGTCCAGCACGTTGAGACACCATGATGGCGAGATTGGCTCCAGAACTAGAACCGCCAATCCCAAATCTTGTCACATCGACACCTAATCTCTCCTCTCCATTCTTGTAAATCCATTCGAATGCTAAAAGTAGTCTCCTACATCAGCGTTCAACCATAAACCCATGGAAGAGATGAACCAAACTTACCCGTCCAAGCATCTTCACTGCCCACCGGGAATTTGAACTCTGGTGCCAGTCTGTAATCTACAGTGACGACAACACATTGAGCGGAATTGGCCACTCTTGTGCAGAATGCGTTTTCGGCGCCGATCCTACCAAGGACCATACCACCGCCATGATACCATACAAATATGGGTAATTTGCCCTCCGCTGGCGTAGCGAGCAGCGGGTGAAAGACTCGGATAGAGAAGCCATCTAGCTCGATACTGCGCCGTTTTTGAGCTTAGCTGACATTCGAACTTACACAGTGTTTCCAGACGCTCACTCTTCTGTCTTTGCAACGGGCAACAAAGCTAAAGTCGCCTATCAGCGATCCATCACTTTGTACGTGTACAAGTGTATCAACACTCACCGGCACCTCCTGGAACAGCAGGACTTGATCTGATCGAGGGGTCCCATTCGAGCTCTTGGATCATAGGCGCATCCGCCATATGCTTGTTGTAGAATGCCTTTTGGATGACAGTGGCAAAATGTCAGCGCATGAAGGGACGAGGGATAGACTCGACCTCCACTCCCACTCACTGCATATTGCTTGTCCAGACGAGGGAGAATGGACGAGTGCAAAGGATTGCGAGGGGTCTTGACAGCGGTTGGCATGGTGATGGTGATGGGTGATGGGTGAATGGCTAGAATCGAAGATAGTGGAGGAAAAGAACAAGTTGTTGTAGGCAGCTTGAAACGGTGAGATGTCTCCTTCAAGTGTTCGTGTATGAGAGAGTCTCGCTGCGTATTGATGCAATCAACCAAGTGTGTGCAACCATGCACCCATCTCCCCTCTCCGGCCTTATCGTCCATTAGCCGGTCGGAATCATCCCCTTCCCCACTCAACAATCGGGCAAATCAACTGCCTGAACTGCCCGTTTTTCAACTGCCCGTTTCTACCCTCCGGGTCGTCCGGCGCTTGGCTCCCGCGCTGTCCAGCCTATCTGACTCGTCATGTCACTCTTATCTCTCCTCCTCTTCCTCTTCCTCTTCCTTCCCTCTTGCTGGCCTTGCGTGCGATGCGTTACTGACCACCACGATACTGATCTGGTACCTCGGGCTCGGTGGTCGTATACCTTCCGATGTGCCGTGACACACAAGTATTATCAGAAGATCATATATAGTGTGATGTCTTGTTGATCTTACTCCATTTTTGCCATTCCTTCCCCCGAATCTTTCTCCTTACGTTCCTCCGCTTTGTTTTGTTGTAAGACATCATGGCACCTCCACCAGGACTCACCTTCCGAGAGAAAGTTCGATACGCTTTCTCTTCACCCGGTAACTTTAATCGAGCGATAACACTCGAGAGTGCCAAATCGAAATATATCAACGAGGATCTGGTCCCTTCTCCACCTGAAAGATGGACTTGGACAGCATGGTCATATTTGGCTTATTGGTGGTCCGAATCTTGGAACGTTAGTACTTGGTCAGTAGGATCGAGTCTGGTCGCGCTAGGCGTAAGTTCTCTCTTTTCTCATCACCTTGAATCGGACAAGTGAAGGGACTGATGACAGGATTTGCCACCATAGCTATCGGTCGGCGAAGCCCTTCTCGTCGTCCTCTTTGCCAACATACGTGAGTCATACCGTTTACTTGAGTACACGCATACATTCCTGACACCGCGAAATGGTGTATAGTGTCCGCCGTCATAATCGTCATGAATGGTTTCGCCGCTGCACGATATCACATCGGATATCCCGTATTGGCCCGTGCAACATTCGGAATGTACGGTCATTACTTTTTCGTAGCTATCAGAGCGATTCTCGGTATCATCTGGGTATGTGAACTCTCATTGGGATGTGGCACAGTCTGCATGGCGGCTGACCAAGCTGTGTCTGTGTGTGTTTAGGGCGGAGTACAACTGTATTTCGAAGGCCAATTCATCTCGATCATGTTGAGGTGTATCTTCCCTTCTTGGGAGACTATGAAGAATACTATTCCAGAATCGCAAGGTATCACATTGTATGTCCCTATCTACCGCTCATTTCCAGCGCAACACCTTACGCCTTACTGACTTCCGCCACCGCTCTGAAGACAAGTGTTCATTGGCTTTTTGGTCGCGTTCATCGTCACTATGCCATTCATGTTGATCCACACCACCAAGATCCGACATTGTAAGTCCCCCCTCCCTAATCTACTGCCGTACAATGTTTCTCAGGCTGAAGCTGTCTGGTCGTAGTGTTCGCGGTCAAATCTTTCGTTATGCCTATTGCGGGATTAGGTATCGTCATTTGGGCGACGAAAGCGAACGGTGGCGTGTCCTCTGGTGCTATCGAAAGTGTCGCCGACAAGTCGTCCACAATCGTATTTGCTTTCAGCGTCATTGCCCAGTTTAACTCAGGTAAGTCTATCCATATCCATCACACAAGAGGTAAAATTGGCCATGCTGACTTTCTTGGTATTGACCATACTAGTCATGGGATCGAACTCTGCTCTCATCGTGACGGTACCCGATCTTGCGCGATACAGCCGAAAACCAAGAGATCAAGTTTGGGGACAACTCATCGGCCTCCCAGTCAGCATCCTCTGTGCCGCCTTTGGGGTGATCACTACTGTGAGATCTCTCTCGTCCGACCTCATTCTTGGCTTGTGCTGATATATCAATGCTTGCTCGCTTTCGCAGTCTGCCGTACAGAACATGTGGGGCAAGGCTTATTGGAATCCTTACGATTTACTCAATGGTATCCTCGACCAAACATACTCTTCAAAGAGTCGAGCTGGAGTGTTCTTCGCTGCTATGGTATTCGCTTTCGCGACATTGGGTACATCCATCGCTTGTAACATTACTCGTGAGTACGATCATAGCACAGGAGTATCTCCATGTGGCCTGTCCTGACCAGAGTTTCAGCTTTCGCGGCCGACGTGACGTGCATGTTACCCAAGTATATCAACATCGTCCGTGGCCAATTCCTTTGCTTGATCATTGCGTTCGCTATCACTCCGTGGTATGTTGGTCTTGTTCCGCTGTGGAATACCAACGGAATGAGCTGATCTGGTCCCTCAGGCACATCTTAACATCCGCACCTACATTCCTCAACTTTCTCGGCGGCTATTCCATCTTCCAGGGTTCAGTCGTGTCGATCATGTTGGTCGACTACTTCCTTATCCGACGGGGTAATCTTGACATCCCAGCGATGTACGACGAATCGACGAGATCGAAATACTACTTTGTATGGGGTGTCAATTGGCGAAGTATCGCAGCATTCGTTATCGGTTTCCTCCTCCCTTTACCGGGATTCATCGGATCATTCGGTACCGTCTCAGTATCCGTCACTGCCACACGACTGTACGATCTAGGATGGGAATTATCTTTCCTCTGTGGTGGTGTAGCGTACTACGTCCTGTGTCTGGTGTTCAAAGTACCAGGTCAGGAAGATTGTAAGAGACCGTTTGGGGAAATGTCAGATGACGAATGGACTTTACCGGATGGAGAAAAGGATACGAGGTTCCATATGCACGGTGTCGAGCAATCGACATCGAGAGTGGAGGATTATGATGAGAAGCATGTGGATGGGGTCACCAGGGTACATGTTGTTTGAATATCGGTCAGAATTATCGTAGCTAGCTAGTATAAAAAGTTATCTGTTTAGTCGTTGAATGGAATGGATTTATCGTAATGTCACCTCTGAGCAAAAGTCGTACCCCCCTAGTACTCTCGTACAAAGGAGCTCATCTCCTGTTGACAAGGTCAAGTAGGATCCGCTCCTTCGCTTCGTGCCATTCATCCACTGCAGGCCGAAAGGTCTGGTGCAGTCGAGCGTGTATTATTACGCGATCAAGAGTAGTGCATCAACTTTCTATCGTGTACGAGGCATGCATTTGATCTATGATTGTATTGCACAGTATCACGTCGTTTCTACCCGTCATACGCCACAAACTCAATCTCCACATCTGTCCCTCCCGCTGGTAACTCCTTGACACCAATACAAGTTCTGGCAGGTTTCGGATCAGGCATCATTTCCTTCCACACCTATCGTGTTGTCGTCATCAGCATCTGAAACTTTGGTATCGTTGATATGATATCCCTTGCTTACCTCGTTAACTGCTTCAAAGTCTTTAGATAAATTGGACAGGTAGATATTCGCCTTGACTACATTTTTCAAACTCATTCCAGATCCCACCAACACCGCTTCGAGGTTCTATCACGAGTCCGATCCATCTCGAATATCAGCCTCAAACCATTTGCAAGACAAAGCTATATACGAGACATGTAGAGCATTTCTTCGGAAGGAAGGAAGGAAGACTCACCTGGATAACTTGTCTCGTTCGATCTTGTACCTTCCCTTCAACCATCTGACCTTCTTTGGTCATACCTACCGATCCGGATGTGTAGACATATTGACCGGCTCGTACCGCCTGGGTATACTACGGAGTCGGCAAAGTTCAGCATAATACTGATCGAATATCGCTCGATCCGTGCGAAGACAGCCGACTTACGATTCCAGGCAAAGGAGCAGGTGCGTCTTTGGTCAGTGTATATTCTGCAGGCATGTTGTATGGCTTCTGTCTCAGTATATCGTATAGATAGCAACATGACTTTTTGAACCAATTACTGATTCTCGTACATTTCGTCAACTTGCTGCCTTGGCTGTCTACCAAACTGCCACGATCTCGGCCCAAAGCCAAGAAACCAAACGGGCAGATTTTGCCCGAATCTCTCAACTCCCGGCAATTCACAACGATAACCTCCCCTCAGTCGGTCAACTGATCACTTCGATGCACGAGTTGTCTCATCCGATAGATACCGCCCGTCAAGATCCGTGCAGGCTTTCTAAAGTGGTCGCTCCACTCATATGCATGGAACCCGGGGGGTCCTCGGTCATATCGTCATAGCGCCTATCTATCCCATAGATGGTCCAGTTCCATATCGCCATCATTAACGGGCAAAGCACCCTGTAAGAATGCCGAAAGATCATCTCCGAAAGTGTCCAAAAAGATATTCGGGTTCGGACTTAACTCGCCTCCACCCATATTCTCACCTACGATCTGAGACGTGTCGAATGTATTGGTTTGACCACCTCCGATACTCAGGTAGTGGACCAGATTCCCTTCGTCTGGGATCTCACCGGCACCTTCGTGACTACCAAGCGGGACAGGACCAGACGTAGGAAATTGATGTTGGTCGTTTCCGCGATTGGCTGAAGTGCCGACGTCGCCGAAGACTTGACGGTCTCGGTCTTCGGGAGAAGTACCAATGATCGACGGTGCCGATTGTCCATAGATCCCAGCTAGCTCATCGTCGAATGTTCGTTCTTCTCGTATAGCAGAGCGGATACGAGCGCGTTCCGACCGGGAGTGAATGTTAGGCGCAGATGATTGTAAGGCACAGTGCCACTGAGATGCGAGTGGCCATGCTGCGTCGGGTACGGTCAGCCATGCGACACAAGTACCTGCTACATTCGTATACCCACAATCTGCCAATTGTTCGAGTATCTCAACACACCTCTGATATGAAGACAATGCGATTCCTGCCCGCTGAGGGCACACTGCTTCGTCAGCCGAGTCCTGCTTCGTCGCAGACTTACATTCCGGCCATTTGCAAAGATACAAGAAGACATTCCCGCACATATACACGCCGAAGACCTAACCCGAACCAAAATGAGCATTCCTACTCGCCCGACTGTCGTCTCTCTCGGTCGACTTACCATGATAGGTGGGAAACCAAGTTGTACTGCACGCATTCCAAAGAAAGTCTCCACTTGGCTGAGCAGTTGTTCCGAGTTGGAAACCATCTCGTTAGCCATCTGGAGCCAAAAGCCGCGGGTGTGCAGGTTCATCTCTGCGGCTCCGTCGGGGTCGATAGCAACTGCCATGGAGCTGGTGACACAGAATGGGAGTCGTCAGGATAGCCCGCATATACAGTAAACAGTCTGTATGTACTCACGGGAGATACAAGCGTCGCAAGACGATGTTGGAGAGCCGAGTGATGAGCGTGATCGACAAGAATGCCTTAATCGGATGTAGCTGCATCAGTTTGACGAGCAGGAGATGTGTTGATACAGTCACTCACCAAATCCAGTCCTTCTACCATCATACCCCTCAGATTGGTTACGCTGAAACGATGCTTAATCGGCAGAGTGGCCTCAAAATCTTGCAAAGCTGTCAAAAGAGTCTGACTAGCTGTAGTCCAAGGTGTATCGCCATAACGTCCAGTGCCTCGACATGCATGACGAGCAGTCAAACTCCAGAGGATCTTGACCTGTACTCTGCAGATACAGCACAACGTTAATCCAGTAAAGAATACAACGTGATACATAATTGGGCAACTCACAAAGATGCGAAGAGAGATTTGGGCGCATCGTGACCCGTTCCATATCCGTCCACACTCCGTCCGCCGAGGGTACCAGCAATCGAAGCTCGATGAGTCGGTTGTATCCCGAAATTAAAGTCTGATTCTTCGCACGGCAGGAGAACGTCGATCTCTGTAAGCGAGATTTGCATAGGTCTCGATTGACCGGCGAGCAGGTTTTCATGGCATGTTATTGCCCAGAATGTGCGTCTGCAGATCGTGCGCAATCAGCCTCTGGCACGTTGTACGGAGCATGAATAAGACATACCTGGCCACTTCTGATTCCGTTACCATCTCCGGTGTGGGGTCAGGAGGTAATTGATATGTACTCTCGCGATGCAGTCCGAGGAACCCAGCCACTGTGCGAGGTCAGCTAAAACACAACCGTCTAGGAGGTGAACTTACTCCGTACAGCAGTGCCGATGAGCATCTGATCGTCTCGTCAGCAGAGCGTTTTGGTGGGAGTACAAGCGCGTTCACTTACCCAAGCCTTTGGTCCATTGCCCTGTCCCCATTCCGTGACTCCCAGCAAAAGGACTGAGTGTCAACGTCAGCTCCATCACCCACAGATAGCACTACAGCGTTTGACATATTTCTTCTTATTGCAGAAGACAAATCCGCCCGTATTCTTGTCCGTTGAGAACACTTACAAGCCTGTGCCCTTTCCAAGCTCGGCATGACCATCTCCTTCCCCAACCTCTCGTCGGCTCTTTCCAAAAAATAGTCCGTAGCTTTCTTCTTCCCTCCATATCTCGCAACCAACGTCGGCGTGAAAGGAGCTGCTATCGAGCATATTGCAAGTAGAAGAAACGGTGAGATCGATTCGGGAGAGAGAGTATATCGCTCGACGAACAGTGCTTTGTGTAAGAAACCGAGTTGGAAATATGACGAAACGTAATTACGTATCGCCTCGATCACTTCCGATGGAGGAGGAAGCGACGGTTCAGCAAGATGGTGGTGTGTGATGTTGGTGGGGGTGGGAGTGACAATTCGGTGAGAGTGAGGGTGAGAGTGAGTACGACTTTGGACTCGAGTTTGAGTGTGGAAATATGGTGAAGGAGAAGAGATGGTTATTGAACTTGGGGGAAAGTCTTGATGATGTTGGTGATCATCCGGTGGTGGTGGAGGTGGTGGAGGAGAAGAGGAGGTGTATTGTGAGTGCGAGTGAGGGTCGGATTGTCGCCCAGAGGTGTCAAAGTTGTCATCGTGATGGTGATGATCGACAGTAGATACGCTCTCTCGAGGACGACGTCGGCGGTGCTAGTATCGGAACACTATGTAAGGGCACTGTATGGATCTGATGTTGTCCAGGGATATCTTCACTTACCGATCTATCGGCGGAAGACAATCCTCTCGGTAAGAACGTACTTTGTGAACAAACAGCAAGAATCAGCTCGAATGTCCATGTAACAGACTATACGTCTTGATGAGACCAAACACCCCACTCACCACGAGTCCTCCACTCCTGACATCATACATGCTCTACAGGGCGGGACGTTTCCCCCATTTTCTCTCAGCGGGACACATTTCGTCCGATATCGTCTGCATCTCGAACAGGCTTTACTCGCTCGCTTTCGTACGGTCTGCTGTCTCGTCCCGCCAGATGTTGAAGATTCTGCGACGTCATTCATTGCTCGGTATTGCGAGGTCAGACCTCGATCCTTCATCGGCTAGCACTTAGTTGGATTACGCATTCAGTGAATAACAAGGTTGAAAGTAAGAGACATGATGTTGTGAGTCCGGGGGAAAATATCAGGTGGGAAGATTACATTACTCGCGCTTATCACCGGTTACACTGATAACGACAACAACATCAACATCTTGCTGCGCAAGTATCGATAGCGCGGGAATTGTCCGCTTCTGTGACTAATCTCGTATGCATGCATATCTTGTGCGCACACTATGAACACTGTGTGATCCCATCTATGAATTAACAAGCAATACAACATCATCTACCGCAGCAGCATCGCAAGTGCTATCGAAACATGTGCTATCCTTCAAGAAGCAATCTGATAAACCTCCTCCTCTGATGTCTCGTGTTCTCCACGACAGCTCGTCCGAATACCGCAGGACACAGCTTGTCGACTACAATATATGGTGAACCAAGTCAGTGTTCATGCTCATACATCTTCGTCCTATCGTGATGAGATGAATATTCAATCTCACCTAGATCTTGTTGCGATTCAGCCGGCTGAACGATTGACGCTTTACTGGTAGTGTTCGAAGACGTAATCGAACCCGCTGTTTCCGCCGAGCTTGATCCCATGGCAGATGCGACTGAATCTTTTCTCGGAGGCGAAGAGAAGCTGATCTCCCCTTGATCACCCTTCTTCCCAAGCTCAATAGCGTCCCCAAGCAGTCCAACCGCGGGAAGTCCCTCCTTCTTCTTTCCGTCATCGAGCGATATCTCTTCCATTTTGTTTCCAAGCTCTTCGTCTAGCGAATCTCTCTCCTTCGTCCCGCTCACAACCTCAGCAGGCTCACCTACTTGGGTGAGATCGTCGGTCTGGTCGGCAACGTCAACCTTGTCGTCGTCTCCCAGTACAGCCTCAATCTTCGTTTGGTCCGCTTCGTCCGATACCTCTAGCCCCGAAGTGGCCTTCTGTTCGACAGTCTCCTTTGTCTCTTCCGCTTTCTTGTCCTCCGCGTTTCCACTCGCGCATAGCTTCACGACACTCATCAGGCCAATGAGCACCTGAACGATGTGTTAGCATTCGTCATCATGGCTGCCGAGATTGGGTCTCCACTCACATTCGTGTGAATCTGCGGGACACCCTCTAGCACTGCAAAAGCGGCGTCCCTGTCCTCTGCCTTCAAGCACTCCGAATGATGTGAGACAGGTAGTAGCGGAGTAGGTAGAGCAGCGAGCAGGTGAAGTATTGTCGAAGCAACCTCCTTGTCCAGGCCACCTGGTATGTCTTTACCGGTGTCCAAGTACTGTGCACCAACAATCAGCATCGTTGCTCAGTTTCGTTCTTTGCGAAATCTTGCTACTCCGATACGCATGTCTACTCACCTCGATCACATCCCTAACTTCGGTGTCCTCGATCCATAGCCCCTCGACACCCACTCCTGTGGACATAAGGTACTCTAAAAGCCTCCAAACATCCCTCGCGGGCTTTGCAGGACCTTCACTGTTTGATCCTGCTGGAGCGGGAGGTCGAGCCAGAATTTTGCGATCTGCCAGCGGGACTTGTCGAATCGGCAAAGGGAGCGCTGATAAGACATGGAGAGGAAGCGATACTACGGATGGCAAGAACGTGGCTTGAACCGTTACGAACTAAATCGAACGCGTCAGAGACATATCCAAATCGCACGTCATGTAGCTTCAACTTACGGTATCCTTTCCTCCTGTGATCTGGAGGACCAAGACGTCTGGAAGAATCGCGTCAGACCACGAGTCCAAACGAAGTTAATACTTAAAAGCATGCTAGAGCTCACCATTGATATCCTCTCCGAGAGTCAGTTTCGCAGCCCAAATTTCATCCACATTTAAGACGACTTTCAAGGTAATATCTTGACCTGGTTCAACGATAGCAGAAGCAGGGAAAGGCCACATGAAAGGTTTACCTATGCGCGCAGTATAACCGTCAGTCTCCATGATTGCACTTGAGACCGGGGACGAAGATACTGACATATTGGCTTGTCCGCTGAAGGTGCTTTGAAATTGAATGACGCCGGGACCTTGCCCAGATTTCGAAGCCTGATCTCCCTTTCCACAGGCTGTCGATACCTGCTTGACACATCAGAATCGAATGGTGGGGAGACGTATCAATAATGGACATACCTGACATCACCAAACTCCAAGCTGGTTCCTTCGACCTCCAGACTGGGTCTATAGATCTCTTCCAGTTTGTCTAAATCCTTCCTGACACCCGCAAACTCGATGCTCCTGTTTCCTTCATCCACAACTCTGGCTTCCACACTGAACGTAGCGCTGACAGGTCGATGGTCCGACCACAGTATTTCATGGGATGTATACTCTCTGCATGTCAAGGAAGGGGGAGGTGACGTCGAGGTCGGCGGGAAAGACCATAGGATTCGGTCGGTGTAAGCGGGAGCACGACGAGTGTCGTAAGTCTTGCTTCCGTGGACGTATTTGAATGATCTGTTGAAGGTTAGTCGGGGCCCATAATAGTGAAGCTTGCTACTCACGGAGGGAATGTGATCGGATGTTCCGAAAAGCCAGCAAAGGACTTTCCAGATGCTATATCTGTACGCAGCTGCTATATGTGTGAGCATAGGGGTATCGCCTATCACTAATGGATCACATCGACCCACCTGATCCTTTCCCAGCATTTCCTCCCATTTCTTTTCCTCCACCAACTTTCTCACGTCAGTATCCGGCAAGTCCACCCGATAGTTTAGATCGCCCATCCAGAACTGTTAGACATCTGGGTCAGCCGATGCTCTGGCATACCGAGAACAGCAGCATATCAAATCAGCTTACCAAGGCATGAGCGTCCTCCTGGCCTAGGAGTCTGTCTCTGTTTTCAGGCAAGAACTCCTCAAACGCAGGGGTCAGATCATCCTCGTTCGGTCGAGGGAATGTCAAGCCGGTTTTGAGAGTGAGATAGTCATTTCGCCGTCTTTCGAGAGCAGTAGCGAACGCCGCCATATCTGGAAATTTGGGGTCAGTCTGCACAACGACATTGATTTGATATCAACTCACGTGCATTGACAAAACACAGTGTCGTGTCGTGGATTTTCAGTCGGACTGCAACGCCCTAATTGTGCCGTTAGCTTCTGTCTCGTCGATAAGAATAGCGAAGCTTACCGCTTTGTTTCCCTACATGTTTAAGGTCAGCGAAATAGAGCACGAGAGATGACTGCTGCTCACCCCGAAGCCTAGCAGACCTATTCCCCTCTCACTCGTCTCCACTCGACTGATATGTTCCTTCAGGGTCTTCCGAACGAAAACAATCATCATCACGCCGACATATTGGGTTCGCACAAGCTGTTTCATAGTGTCAACAGTTGCTTTGTCTGTGTAAGGGAGCACTCACTTTCTCAAATTCGCCAGATCTGGCGCCCAGTCCATCCGTCAACGCGGTCTCCCAGCTCTCGGCCCGATCACTCCCTTGTGAGATCAGCAACGCTTGTCCTCGCAGGTCTGGGCTGGTTGTCAGCTGTGTCGCCGGAGGACTTTACACAATTTCAGGAAGATTCCGGCCTACTGACCCGCTTCTTGGAACCCAAACACAAGCAAGTCTTCTTCTCCTCCTCCAACCAGCGAAGCGAGCTCTAAAGTACCCTTTGGCGGGATCTTGTCGTTCACATTGTAAGTAGCGATTCGTATTCTACATGTTTGAGACGTAAGTATAAGTCGTTTGATCAATCGCTTGGCGATCGTACTTACCGGATATCCGACTTGGTGGACCACTTGTCCTGTCTCGCAAACAACCGTTTTCTCAAGAAAGCTGTCCGGGAAAAAGTTGGTAAATACGGGTCCGGGTGATCTTCTTCTCCCGCTGTGTTTGATTCTGCTGATGTAGTCGTGAGCGCTGTCAAAGGTGTGTCGACAGTCAACGTTATAGCTACCAAAGGGAGTCAGTAAGCAGGGGACCCATCTGAACGGTAGACACAACTCACTTGAATCAGAAGGGGAAAGAACGCCGGGCGTTGTATTATCCGGCGAGCCAGAATCGTCCACTTCGTCGACATCGTCTTGCGGTTGTCGTACTGGGTAAAGTCCAACCCATGAGTGTGTGAGACTACGCGGACTTGCTGAGGAATCTGTGAACGCGGCATTAGTCTGCCGATCACCGATTGACCAGGCTGAAAACAGCGACTTACTAGCTGCGTCGTTCAACCTCCTTAGCTCAGCGACTAGTTTCTGCACTTTGGCAGTCTGACTAGCCGATATCCTGAGCTCCAAGTTCGTCGCCGTATAGCTGATATACAGCGTGATGTCTGGCCGATCGCTACATTAGCTGGCAGTTCACCGGACATTTGTGTTGGAACACTCACGAGGTTTGGCACTTTGAGCGAAGAACGAAGTGGAGGGTGATGGAGGGGTCTGTTCTAGCCGATGCTTGAAGCCTAGGGCGATGGGAACGATGTAGAGTATATTGGCCGCTTCAGATGCGGTTGGAGGTGTCACGATGAACACGCTACATTAGGATAGATGAGCATGACGGACAAGTGTGCTACAGTCAGATCATACTCACGCCGCTTCTTCTCCTGTCGCAGTCTTACTGACCACCAGCAACGCTTCGACCTTTACGAAAGGCAAGTATCCAGTCCTCACTCTGCATGATTGTGACGCTATGACACGTTCGGTTTGTCGAAATAGGGCAATTGTGTCAAAGGTGGCAGTCGGAGGTGGAGGAGGTTGCGCAGTACCCAGGAAACTTCGACTGGATAGTCTTCGTGGGACGACCGGAAGTGTAGACATTATGTGAATGCTCGTTTGATGGGTATTGGGTGCTTTCGTCACGGACGTTGTTGATGGAAGGAGGGAAAGGAAGTTGAACAATGAGATAGATAGCACTAGTTCTACGTGATGCAATGATACCATCCATAATGGCTTGAATTGGAACCAAAGAACAGTGGCCCCGCACTATAGCACCAAGATTAAACCACGTGGCATTGTGTGTGATAACTGACGTGTGATTCTGCGAGACAAGTGACAAATTTGATTCCGCTCCAAAAGTAGGTGACCTTTCCTCTTCGTCGCTTTCATGATATTTCAGCGTATAGCATACATAGCTGATATTGCCTCGATACATCCCGACCTCACCCACACACTCACCATCATCAGCCATGCCTCCCGGAGATCCCGTTACTAGAATACCACGAGGTGGGTAAACTGCTGTTCGCTGTGCCCAGAGCGGAATGCTAACCCAAGGCTGTTAGGTCTTCAATACCTTGTCTCCTCCAAGCCTAACAAGTTTGCTGGACGGTATGTTGAACCACCTTCCTTCACTCCTAACAACTCCTGCGACATCCGATGAGTGCTGATCTTAATATCTGACTTGCCTACAGACTTCCATCCCGACTCCCTCATGCTACTACGAAATACGTTCAGCCGCGAGATCGAGTACGAAAATGGAACATCCGACCAGGAGATCGAGTTCGTTTGACTTCCGGAACACCACAACAAAAGTTCGTGAATGAGAAGAACAGCGAGGAAGGATGGAGGACGTACGAGGTGAAGCAGGTCGATTTGGAAAGGAACAGAGTGTTCTTGGAGGGTATCAATGTGGGTATCACCTGTTCTCGCGATTTCAGTAATCTCTGTGACACGGCTGATATTCTTGACTTTTGTTAGAACAAAAAAGCCAACATCATCCACTCTCTGCCAGCAAACTACGACCAATTGTCCGAAGGTCAAAAGACATCATATAACGAACAGAAGAACTTTGTAGCGACAATGAGACCGGTACATTACAGCAATGTTCAACTATGTCTCGAAGACAAGGGTGGACCTGACAGGTGGGTCCTGTTCAAGCGCTTGAGCTACCTGTTTAGGTCGAGAAAAAACTCGCTGACATGTGTGATGTCTGTGTAGCACCTTCGTATCGAGGATGAAGACTGGACATACGCATTTCAACAAAGCTTCTCAACGATTTGACTGGAGACGATATGCTGCGAAGATCAGTGGACCATTGGATGCTCAAGCGCAAGCTGAAGAAGGGAGTGTGAGCATACCCTGGCCCAAACCCGAGAAGCCATACGAGTTTCCCAAGCGTGAGTTGTCATTCTGAACTTTTCTGTTGCTTTGGTGCATGACTTTTTGAAGATGATTGGGCTGATGACTTGTACTCATCTTCAGCCGATCCCGATCTCGACACGGCCAACAGCCTGACACTTGAGAACTCGCTCGTCCTTCCCAATGTCGAATCATTGATTGGTACCGATGCGGCCGATCTCTTCCCTCAGAACATCAACGCGCCTCCACCTTCCAACCCCGCTTATCCCGACGCTTATCTGAAGGCCCTTGACAAGCCAGAAGGGTACCAACGTAACGAGATTGATTACATGGACATGTTGATGCCTCTCTACTTGTCAGAAGAGCTATCACCCCGATTCGCCAAATCGAAGACCTACAAGGCTTACCGAACGAGAAGGGAAGCCGAGGAATCGGAGAGAGAACGAGCTGGTAAACAAGCTGTTGCCGCTTGGGAAGCTGGTGGTCGAGATAAGGGTTTGAAGGAAGCGATGGAGCTGGAAGCTGTCGGTCTTGAAGGTGTCTTCTTGAAATCCAGAACGAGAGAAGAAGTGAGAGAAGCCGCTATCATCGAATTCGACGTCAACAACGAATCGATGAGGAAAGAGGTCAACACAGCTGTCAGGGAGGGTAAATTGTGGGATTACGAGTTAAGTCAATGGGTCGATGGACCCAAGGCGGAGAAGATTGAGAAGAAGAGATTGAGAAATGACAGGAAGGAGAGGAAGATTTTGGAGAAATTGGAGAATCTGAGATTGGAGGAAGGGAAGAATATGGCAGTCCCGCCAGAGTTGAGAGCGGCTTAGGTGGTTATATCTGCATGGCCATGTACGCATATAGTTTGATGCACATTTTTACCCTTCATTCGGTGCTGTTAACCTATCAATGCTCAGTATGTGGGCCGCTTCATCGCGCCGTCACATGTATCCTTCGGGCTGGGTTGGAGTGTCAAAGCTGCATCTATCCCGAGAGAAAGTAGAAACTGAAAGAGTAAAGGAGAGTGTGGTTCATCAAACAATGCTAATCAATACATATACGCAACACGCAAAGAAATATTCCTTCTGTTCTTTCGCCCTAAACAATCGGTCGGTCTTTCCTTCCTGATCTTCTCACTTCTTCTCACTCAAAAGCTCAAACGCTATCAATCTGGTGGTATACAGTCTATCGTCTAAAGTGTGGAAAGTCGTGAAGAAAGGAATGGCGCGTAACTATCGGTGGTAGCACACCAAGAAGGGAATGTGGCAAATCTAGGAAGGATGAGAACGTATCTAAGACGATTCACGTCGGAATGCCCTGAAGGAAAGTGAAAGATGCTCCAGTCAGTAACTGGATAGATAGACGCGAGACAAGGAATGATTCTCAACTCACTTTTGAGGAGCATCGTCACATGCAGCAACGATACGTTCGTACTCTGCCATGGCGGAATCCTCCCAAGTCGTGTCGGGCCATGTCTTGTCGATACATTGAGCGCATTGGACTGTGACGAGCGATGTAAGGGTTAGTAAGTCTACAAGGACCAGTACTTCTGGACTAGACTCACGAGTGGCATGTAATCCGTCTACTGAACACAAAGCCTCTCTCTCCGATTTGGCACCTTCAACTCTTTGGACTCCACAGACCGTCGCACATGAATCCTCAGCAGGAGGCAAGTCTTCTTCGTCCTCCACTGCGATCTCTGGCGTAGTGGTGGCAGCGGTGGCAGCAGTGGTAGATTGCACCTCGACTGATGTCGTTTCCGCTTCCGACTCCGCTTCTAGTTGTTCTTCAGTAGCTGGAGGGGGAGGGATGACGGATCGACGATGGATAGAGAGTGGGTCTTTGGTGAACAGTGAAGGAGCAATGTGCGGTCGAGCAATGGGTGCTGGTGCTGCGCGATTACCATGTAAAGTTAGCCATTGTCCCAAATAACATCGAAAGGAGGATCCACCAACTCACCAGCTAAGACGGAACCGACCAGTCCAAGAGCGAAGAGTAAAGCAGAGGCTCGCATCGTGTTTGAGTGTATTTGGTCGTGATTGTGATTGTGAGGAAGAAAAAGGATGAACAACACCAGGCTGTTATGTTTTATGAGGGAGGTTGGTGTTTATCTCTTGACCAGTCAGAAGAGGTTGAGGTGAAGGTGAGGTAATCAATAACTCGTTGGGTGGTTGGACGTTCTTTTGTCTAATTATAACGCAAGAGGGCAAAGTATAATGAAAAAGG
This sequence comes from Kwoniella shandongensis, assembly GCF_008629635.2. Lineage (NCBI taxonomy): Eukaryota > Fungi > Basidiomycota > Tremellomycetes > Tremellales > Cryptococcaceae > Kwoniella > Kwoniella shandongensis. Next base: position 68,167 of record NC_089299.1, read on the forward strand.
ATAGTGTTGGTTTTGGTATCGATCAACGACAATATGGATGGGATGGGCTTGAAATCACAAGAATAGCGCAGCTACGAGTTTCTGTATCAAGGATTTTGGTGTGAAAGAAAGCAACGACTAGCGTAACTCTACGGAGACAAAGATGGATGACGACCGAGGTTCGACAGACAGAAGACAAAAAAGGAGACAAGGAACGGAACGTGTACAATGACAATAACACAGACAAAACAGAGAAGGATGAGGAAGAAGAAGCTTTGAGACCAACGGTTTGCGGCAAGCGGCAACCAGTCGACAGTAAGTTTACTCGTACTGTACCAGCACGAGTAGTCTAATTTTCTATTCCGTTCCGTACTCGTACAGTACACCGTGTTCCTATCCTATCTTGCGCGTCGCTCGCTGTACGTGATTTTAGAGCGTCAGAGGAGAAAGAGGACAGACAAGCCATCCCTGGATATCACAAGAGAACGTACCTATCCGATGAGACATGTCACAAAAATCGCAACTTCGGACATGATTTTTCGCACTTTCCGTGGTGAGCGAAGCGCGACTGACCTGACTGGAATAATGACCAGAACGCCACTTGAAACTCTAATTAGCTTAAAAAACGCGTCGTCCTCCAGCAGGCTCAGTCCCCCTAAGGCCTTATTATCGAGAGTTACTTGAAACGTAAGTATATGTACAAAGTAATTTACCTTGATTTAACCTATCTAGAGTTTGGGACTAGTGTCATCGTTATTGCAATCGCCACCTCCACCTCCTCATCGTCATCGAAAGGCAGAAAGGACACCGTAACGTGGACATCGAATGTCTGTTGGTTGTATGAGCTAGCTGTTGCTGTGCTGTCTGACTGACTGAGACAGAAAAGGTGCGAGCTTATGACCATACCTACCAATAACGTGGACTGCGCAAACGTGGGAATCGTCTCATGCTGAGCAGTAGCTGTGAAAATGTTACAATGAACGATTGGTTCCCACAGGCATTTTCATTGTCATTCAACATGGCGAAAAAAGGAACTTTCGCCGCTCGGAACTGTCTCACCTAACCTGACTTTTCGTCGGTCAGTGCCGAGCGACGTGAGCATAGTCTCCAGTCATCAGTCTTCTCTCTCCTTCGAGTGGCGTCAGGCTGCCGGTCACTAGCAGCTTTACAGACTTGACACTGAGATATACATATATTTCCTGCCTGTCGGGTATTCCAGCCATCATCGTGAGAAAATCATTGAAGACCGACGACCCGCTCCGTGCAGCGCAAACATGCAGCCAAGTCAAACATCAAAAGTGACAGTGTGCGAAATATGATGGGACATGCATATGTATATTCCCACCTAATATTACTACTATAAATGAAAGATAAGAATATCCCTAAATCCACTTCAGATCCAAGAAACTGAGAACCGAAAACCGAAAACCTAACAATGCGAGTCATATAACCATAAGAAGCCATGTGATAATGAGAGAAAAGAACCTGCTAATAATGAGAATATGCGTCGATGTGCTCGATATAGTGAGCCAAAAAAAATGATGAGGTAGATTACAGAATTGAGAATAAGATGGTACAGACAGAGAGGGAAAACAGATGAGGTAAAGCGAGGTGGTTGGTCGTACCAATGAAGGTAGAAGAGTACAACGACGGGACGTGTGATCACTCGAGACTAGGTGAGGGCATGGGCGAAGCGACATCTACACGTACAAGTCGTCAGTGAATGGCCTGAGATCCGTTATCATTAGACTCCCAACTCACCTTTCAGATATCCACCCTTCTCCCATTGACCCTGAACATACACCTCGGCCGATCTCTTGGCCGGATCTTCCAACCCAGCGAACAAGACCCGAACACGAGCGAAATCTACATTTCAGACAAGTCAGCCGAGCTCGTCTCTTGCACAGCCAGCGCGAACACCCAACTCACCTAGAGGCTTCAGTAACCATCCGTCAAAGTCCTCGGCGAGATTGCTTCGATCGCTCTCGTACAGACTCGCCGAGACTGCAAAGATGGGGATTCGACCGTCTACTCGGAAAGGCTCGATGTCTGGTTGAGGATCAAGTTTTGCCTCGAGCTTTCGAATCTCTTTGGCAGCCGTTCGGCCATCCATAATTGGCATTCTGATAGACATGTCACATATCAGCTGGATGTTCCAAGCCATGCTTAGTTCGGAAGATAAACTTACTGGATATCCATCAAAATCACGTCATAGTCCCAGTCAGCTTCAAGCGCATCCACTGCCTCTTGACCATTGGTCACAGCTACTACAGTATGCTTGTCCATCTTCAGCCTCTTTTGCAAGATCTGAGAATTGATCATATCATCCTCAACCACCATAACCTTCATCGTCGTCTTGCCCGTCGGACCAACTTTGCTTCTCTTGGGAGGCGCTTCGGGCTTGTGTCGTTGAGATGATGTCGATCCGTGGCGAGCGTGACCGGAAGGCTGCAAAGAGGGAGATGACGCCTGTTGGATCATCTTGTTCGAAGCAGACATGGCACCGGGCGACATGGTGAGCTGAGGATGATCTCGATGGGATTGACGAGTGATGAACCGCGGTGCCGATCGAGTGTCGGGCGATCGTCCGGCGATCGGAGAAGGACTGCTTCCCGTAGTCGATTGCTCGGTATCACCATCGATTCGACTTGGTCTCACTGGCCATGAGGAATCAGTCACCGGGAAGGTTCCGGGTTTGTTCATCCTCTCCTCCGCGTCGGTGATGCGCTTGTCATCCGAGGCTACCGGAGCAAACATGTGACTTCCACCGAATTCATTGACAAACGAGTCAATCTCCGACATGCCAGAATGATTCGATACCAACGAGACCATGGAGTTGGATCCCGAACTAGCCGTTCTCGCGCGGACCAGACCGTTTCCGGGGGTCGAGTCCTTGGATGATCGAGATGTCGGTCGACCGTGATGCACCATCATAGGAAGGGTGAAGTAGAATCGGCTTCCAACCCCCACTTCAGACTCGGCGCGGAGTTGACCTTCCAGCTGTTCGACAATACGTGCAACAACGGCAAGACCGAGACCTAGACCTGTGTTTTTAGTCTTCGCTTCCTCGGCACCTTCCAGTGTTACAAACATTGCTTCCAGCTTGTCCGTCGCAATACCGCAACCAGAGTCGCTGATCACAATTTCGATTGGCGCGTGTCCCAGCTTTGCGATTTCTTGTGTTGTGGAGCTCACAGACTCGTCTGAAGATTGTTGCACACCGCAATACACCTCGATGAACCCGGATTCTGTGAACTTGACAGAGTTGGCAACCAAGTTGGAGATGACCGTCTTGATCTTCCTTGAATCACCAATAACGTATTGAGGAAGATTGTCCGCCATGTTGACACGGAAGTCCAGACCTCGTCGAGCAGATTCGGTTTGATATAATCTGACTGCATCAGATATAGACTGTCGGATATCGAAGGGATCGTTGAAGGACTGCTCGTTACCAGTTTCGATACGGGTGAGATCAAGTAGATCATGAACATGGAACAGGAGAGCCCTCGACGCTTGGTGACTGTTCTCCAACATGCTCCTAACGTCGGAATCAATGTTGCCGGACAGCGCCAACTCGAGAGTATTGATGATCTGACTCAGCGGTGTTCGGACCGCATGACTGGTGTTCGACAGCAGGATAGCTGTGAGAGAGTTCGACGCCATTGCCGATTGTTTCTCCCTCCAGACTTGGATGAATTTACCGTAAATGAGTGCAAGCACACCTGCCGATTCGAGTTGATCGTCTGTCCAAGCACGACTTCGACCAGTGACAAGCTCAGACCAAGTCTTGAATGATTTTCGAGGTTCGAGACTTGCTGTTCCGCCCGTCTGTTCATCCTTGTAAGGCTTACCTGCCCACTGCACCTCACGGGTCTGACCTTTACGAAGGAAGACAATGAAATCTTGTCCAGCCTTGGCGGTGAGTGGCACGTAGAGAAGACCAGCGATAGTGTCGTTCGCTCGAGGAAGGACGAGATCTGGGAAATCGCGTTGAATGCAGTTGGACGCTTTCAAGTTGCTGAGAGAAACGAAGCACATCAGCTTGGTTTAGTCGTCCTTTTTCCACAGAAAGACGACTCACTCGAATCGCATAACTCGAAGATACTCTGCAATCGACAACATTGCCTGTCCTTGTTCGTTTCTGATTGCGCCTCCATCAGTTCCGTCCATTGCATGACAGGCCGAGAGCTTTTCACTCACTGTCCAAGCAGTTTACACCCATCACCAATGACCAAAAGCCCCGACTCGGCATCAAAGATTTGTAGCAAGTCATCCGCATTTGACACGATATATCCTGTAGGGTGTGATTGCGATGGGATTGTCGATATCTTGATGACCATCGATCAGTAACCGCTCACCCGCATCGCAGAGGTTTAAAAGGACTCACGAGCTTCCTGGTGTGCAATCGCTGAGCATAACTCAACCTCTCGATATTTCTCGAGATAGAGTCTGATAGGATCCGCAACATCTGTCGTACAGGGAACGATACCCTCATACCATGATGACCGTAGGAATGACATGCAATGAGACCCCACAATTGACCGAACGCCATGATCGAGACTGACATCGAAGATCGAACGTGCATGTTCGCGAGGTCTGCGATAAATGGAGATAGGTCAGCTAAGAGCGAGGTGTGGGAAGACGGTCTTACTCACACTTGATATGGATCGGACTCATCGCTCTGAGGTAACAATGGGTCATGTCCAACGGTCTATCCAGATCTTCCTTGCTCCTCAAAACCAGTCTTGCCGTCGTTTGACTTCTGTCGTAGAGTAATCTGACCTTGTTGATCTTGTACAGCTCTCGAGCCTGTGCCGGAATATCCGCAGCGGGGAACATTAATCCCATGAACAGATCTGTTGTCTTGCCCCATTCCACCAGTTCTGAGACAACTTGACCGTTCATCGTTTCGTCAAACTGATATATCAGTACTCGATGGAATCGACACAGATCCTGTACGACACCGACGGCGATCTTGAGGAAAGTCTCGAGATCCGGCGCAGATCCGAGTTGATCGTTGATTTGTCCGAGAACAGCAAAAACATCCATCGTACCTGTCGTGCCGGCAGGTTGTCGACGTGCAGGTCGTCGAGCTCCCCGACTCCCTCCTCGACCGCCACGACCACGAGAACTTTCAGAAGACGAGTCGTTAAAACCTGTGCGTCTCATTCGTTCTAAAGCTCGAAGAGGTTTTGCGTGATTCGTCGTACTCTTCAAGATCCTTTCCAGAGGTATCTCCACGTCAAGACCTTCCAGACCCATTGGTTTAGATCCTGGGGGTAATTTCAATGAACTCGAAGGATTGGATGAACCAGGACGGATAGCGAGATCAGTGCTGGTCACTGCCGAGCTGTTGGAACCACGATGCGCTCCTCTTGGTGTCGAGTTGACCGTTGTGTTCGATGATTCGAAAGAGCCTCCTCCGGACACGGTGCTGGCAGTCTGCTCACCAGCACTCATAGCCGTTTGGCTGCCCGATTCCGGTGTGTCGGTACCGTCGGTCGGGAAGTCGGGTGTCTCGAAGGTTTGCATAAGAGGGTTGTACTCGTCCCTTTCCAGCTCGAATTCAAGGACAATCAGGTCAGGAAGGGGGACCGGGTGACCGTGCGCGTCGACCTTGTCCCAAGCTTTTTGTTTCGGTCGGTGCGCTGCGACCCAACATGTCCACTCTCTTCTCCGTCCTCCTCCTCCTCCGCCGGCGCTTCCAGAGACGGATGAATCTTTGTCATCATCCTCAGAATCATCGCTGCCGGGTTCACCATAACCAGATAACAAAAATACCGAGGGACCTTCTTCCTCCAAGCTGGCTCCTTTGCCTTCTTCGGCCGCAGGAAGATACTCGAGGTTGTCGCGAAGAATATCTTCTTGTTCGTTTGTGAGGATGCGAGAGAAACAGTCGAGTCGGAAGAGGTAGCGGGGAGACAGTCCGAGAAGTTCAGTGGCATTCTGCAGAAAGGAAAGATTAGCATCGAGCTAAAAATGACTTGTGCTGAGATGGACACTCACTTCGGAGACCTGTCGTACTATCAAATCTCCAGTATCGTAATCTTCCTCCAACACCATCAATACTCCAAAGCCTTGTACGGCACCGGGAGTGGTGATAGGTTCGTCCTCGCATCTCTTCAACTGACCTTCGCGACCGGCGATGACATGATGTCCATCCGACGTGGCGACGTGTTCGAATCGGAAAGTGACAATGGGTTCTTCCAAGTCGTCATCAGGTTTGGTTGACCCGTCTTTACCATCATCAGATACGATTGCGTGAGAACTGGTCGCAGACGCTGGAGTGGGAGCGCGAACGTCCTCAGCGGGAGGTTGGTCTGCGACAGATTCGGACTTGGGCGCTTGAGTGGAAATTCGTAATCCAGCATCAGGACCCAAAGCACTGAGATCGGCTGGCTTCTCTGCCTCATCGTCCTCGTCTTTGGGTGTAGGAGAAGGTGTGGGTTCGTTAGGATCTGATAGGTTGACCGTGTGCGACTGCTCTTCGATAAAGTCGCGAACGGTATCTCGAGCGTTACCGACCTTTTGTGTACGCTGCTGCTGTGCTAACCTAGCTGCTGTCGTCGGTCCATTTGGTCCACCGGATCCACTAAACTGAGAGTTGCTCGACTCGCTTTGCTTCTCTCTCGTACTTCGATTGGACCCGTCTCTAGTGCCTGTGCCCTCAAACGAACCAGCTTCTCCGAGTCTGACGATGCCGCTAAAATCATTGATCAACGATTGGACACCGTCTTCGTCCAGCTCCAAGTTGGGTTTACTATCTGAGTGAGCGGACGATCTGCTTCTGGTAACTAAGCCGTCCAAAGCTCCTGCAGCGGCAGTCTGTGGTTTGGGTTGTCGCAATTCCGGTTGATGTGAAGTGCTGGGCTGTCTTTGCCTCACAGTCGAAGAAGAGAATTGTCTGCCATCCGCTGGCACTCTGGCTGCCCTAGGACCCTCTTGCGGATAGTCCCGAAAATTGACTGACGTCGGTTCAGTTTGAGGTTGTCCCACAGGTGCGCGATTGGTTTGCGGTAATCCGCTCCCGGGTCCGACAGCAGACGCGTTGGTAACGTTGCCGCCTGAGAGCTCGGCGTTCTTCACTGTGTTGTCGCTATCTTTCTTGCTGATCTCTGGACGATCCACCTTTGTCGTTGTCTGATCCAGCTTAGGTGTGTCCACGCCGTCTTCCGCACTGGCTCGTCGACTTCCACCTGCTGCTGTGCCATCTGAACTCCCGCCACCATAAGGTGAACTCAAATCGGCAATAGGGACGACTGGTTTCGCGGGTGTAGGTGGTGTAGCGCCTGTCGCACCTTTTGTGCCAGAGGCGACTCGATCCGTCTTGCCGCTAAAAGTGGCCACGCCCGGTTGGCTCTTCCCGGTTTTGTCAGGCTTCGGAGCTGCATTATGATCGTCCTCGAGCATCTGGGCTATTGTGTTGATTCCCGCATCATCAGATGAAACATGTGAGAAATGTCTAGATTCCTGTTGCGAGGGCGATCTTGGTGGATGATGCCCGCTTGATCGCGAAGTCGTACGATGTAAGCCCGAACCTGCTGCGTCCGACATGAGAGAATTTTGCGAATCGGATTGAGCCATACCTTGAAAAACCGACCGGATGGGGAAGACAAAACTGCTGGCGTTGGGGTTGGCGCTGGGACTGAGAGGGCCGTTGCTCATGGACGGTGACATGATCGGACTATGTGATGACGTCTTTTCCGATGTAGGAGTGGTTATTCGTCGGCTAGCAGGGTTGTACGAGGGCGAAACAGGCTTTGAGCCTGAACCTGATGCGTGACTGCTGCCATGCACATGTCCGTGGTTGTTGTACTTTGGTACAGGTGGCAACTGGACAGATTGTGGTCGAAATATCCGTTTGTGGGAGGGAACCGACTCGGACGAGTTGTTTGGCGTTGTCCCAGGCGTTGGGCGTGTAGGTGGATTTATGGTGGGAACAGTACTTGTGGAGGAAGCAGGGAGGTCCTCCTGGTTTTGTGGTGAGGGTGACATGCTGAAGCTGAACAAAAGTAATTTTATCAGATTGATACTCTTGCTCGGATGAACAGTCTCAACACTAGGTCACCCAAGGAGCAATGCCCCAAGAGTTTCCGCCCACATTTCGGATCATTGACAGATATCACTGAGATCCACCTCCTCCGATGATAGAGCTCCCTCCCAGATCATGTAGAAGATAACGATATGAGAGGTGTTTGAACGATAGAAGGGGTTTGACGAGTGAAGGATGTCAAGGTGACTCACCGATGTACGACTACACGATGTTACACAACAGCGAATCCAAAACCACCCCGAATCCGATGCAAAGCACGACCTTCGCGCACGTCCTGCGTCCTGTTGACTCCTAGCTCCTGCGATACCTAGACCTTTCCTTCGAGTGTCGTGTTTACGAAAAGATAACTCAAGTTTGTCGTATAATTTCGATCTCGATTACGGGGTTCGTTGAAGAGCCGACGACGAGATAGGGAAAACGATCGCCGTTGGCGGCGGCGTTGTTCTTAGCGTGGCTTGAGATGTGATGTGTAGATGTGTAGAACGACCGAATGGTGACAAAACTGCCGCTATCAACTGCTGATAGTAAATGATTGACGAAAAGGCAATTGGAGATACGTCGATGTCGAGTATCCAAGTTTGTACGAGACGAGAGAGAGAGAGGATGATCGAATAAGTGATTGAGTGAAATGACGGGAGAAAACAAGGGTAAAATCTCCTCAGCCAGGAGAAGAATGACACCCACACGACCCGTCGGAAGTTGGTCGGATCTCACCACAAAGTAGTACAGCTCTAGTCGAGGATTTAAGATGATATCGAGGATAATGGTAAGAGGTGCACTACTCGTGATCTTACTGTACGACTGACTATACTGCTATTGTGCATATAGTACGATAGTGTCTACAGTATCACACTGCAAATAGAGAGAGGTTGAGCGGCGCGGGTTCGGCCAATTGGTGGGTGGTGGTTGAAATGGTCGACGGTGACTTACTCTGCATTTTCCTTTTTGAATTACAATATGATGTTTACCCTGGATAATCATCTTTGAGACCCTGAGAGAATTTCAAACTTCCCTTGTCAAGGCAAGCTCAATGCAAGGGGCCAGGTGAGAAGCCAGGTTAGCCCTTACTCACCCCTTTCTCCGCCACAAGTTAGTAACGGCCCCCTAAGCTAGCAGAGGAGAGAAATCTCCCCGCACATACATACATATGCAACCATTTATCCTTCCATCCATCCATCCTTCCATCCATCGGTGATACCACATTTCGGGTTTACTATACCAATACCATTTTATTGATCGTCATGCACCGCAGGATTAGAGAGAGAGAAAGGGAGAACCGACTTGTTGCTCGTGACGATGCATAGCCAGATCGTTCCCATCTCATGCTATGCTATGCTATGCTATGCCCCAGGCGATCTCAGGGCGTTTGGTGTCTGGGTCTTTTTGGTCCGTCTTCTCGGACATGCTTAACCCGTACTAGATCGGTTTCCAAAAGAGGGGTTACATAGCGTTCTTTGTACCGCAGCAATCAGATGGTTGCATATTTTCACGCGATCACATCACCAGAAACCTCTGAGATCGAACTGAAGTACCCGTACAACAAAAATAGAACACAACATATCTCTTCGGTTCTCGCGGCCATCCGAGAACTCTGTACAAAGAAGCCACAATACATAATCTGCCGTACATATACATGAAGAGATACTGGCCTCCACCTCCACGCTCCCTGTATCCCCACGACGAGTCCAGACAGACAAGTTAAGGGATGGGATGACCTTCTCACACAGGGTTAGCGACGACCGAAGCAAGACAAAGTGGAAGAGGGACAGAACTCGTTTCGTTTCGTTTCGCGATCCCCTTTTTTGCCGTGCCGCTCGGCAGTGCGACTGGGATTTTGGGACCTTAGATCTAGGTGAAAGAGAGAGAGATCTATGTTCAATCGAAACCTTTGTGTCTCTGTCAGTTCGATTGGACAATCTCCCAGGTTCGACTTGGGTGCATGCAATGCATTCGAAACAGCATCAATCATCGACGGTACGGAGCAAACGCTTCGACCAGATCACTTTCTGCAAGGAAGGATTCGATGTCTTAGGGCTAGTCAGACAAGAGCCGATCCCGAGACATGTTCCATGATATACGTTATCTCACTGCCCCTCGAGACGCTACATGCCAACGACTGGTATGGTGGATCGCAGCGATAACGCGGGTTCTTCCTTTCTCTTTCGAAGACTAAGAAGGTCAATCCGCCAATTGATGGCATAGCAGTGCAATGGAAAGTAAACGCTTCGAAAATCCAAAGAGGACGATTGTATAGATGCCAAACTGTGCTGATGGTGTATCTATGGTCAGTGGGGCAATGGGCACACTAAACTTTGCTCTCGCAACGCGCTTCAATCTGATGACGTTCCCTGTGATGAAATTGTAAGTACAGCGTGACACGAACACAAAGGATACAAGCCCGAAGTCTGACAGCAACACCGACGGAGCCAGTGTAAGTAGGACAAGTGTCGCCCACCGTTTACTAAGCAGCAGCATCATTACGTCTCTGATCGCTCATGTACCAAAGCTGGGCAAGACGAATCTAAACATCTAATTCGTTGTTCAGGTCCGTACAAGCGATTCACATGATCTGACACCCAGTCCTTGGACGAGCGAGATGAATGTGAAAAGGAACAGCCCATGACAGGTGAGGGGAAGATAACAAAACGTTACTAGCGTATTCAATCAATAGGCAATAGTTGCAGACGGTCGGAATAAACCTGTCACCCCGTTCGCGCACAATCGACAGCAATGTCAAGAGAACAAGTCCTTGACAGATAGACGACGAAGGAGAGTAGCGATCCTCAGACGTCCCCAGATCAGACAGTGATGATACTTGGAATGCCAGTCAGACATCAGTCCACAGTTCAGTAATATGATAGCCTTATGAGTAGTTGAACCTTGAGCAATAGTGGTAACGTGGCCAAGCCACACAACCAAGTGTTCTGAATTGATGCAGAAGCAATACGAAGCCAAATGAGCAGCCTATCCATCCCAGGCTCATCCCATCCTATCCTATCCCTATCTCTCACTCTCCCTCCTCCTACAGATCCAATCCAATCCGACGAAAAAACGAAATCCACATGGTGATATCGAAATTATCGGTTAGACTTGGCGACACGCTCGAGCTCGTCCTTCTTCTTGATGGCGTAAGAGTTGGAAGATCCCTTGGCAGCGTTGACGAGCTCATCGGCGAGACACTCGGAGACGGACTTGGAGTTGTGGAAAGCAGACTCTCGGGTCTAGAACATCAACGTATCAGTATTGGTCTCATTATGACTGTAGCGGTGGGGGACTCACGCCGATGGTGAGGAGAGAGATGGCCTGGTTGACCCTCCTCAAAGGAGAGACATCGACGGCCTGTCGTCGGACGGTACCCTGAGAACCGATTCGGGTAGAGTCTTCTCGGGGACCAGTGTTGACAACGGCGTCAACTACAAGAACAGAGTCAGTCAGCATAGTTCCACGACCATCAACTGTCTAACGACTTACCGAGAACCTGGACGGGGTTCTGCTCGGTGACAAGGTGGATGATCTCGAAAGCGTGTTGGACGATTCGGACGGCCATGATCTTCTTACCGTTGTTTCGGCCGTTCATCATGAGGCTGTGGGCGGGATAGTAGAATCATCAGTTCCATAATCGTATGATAAATATGCAAGCAAGATCGTATCACACTCACGCGTTGACGAGTCGCTCAACGATGGGCATTCGGCCCTTGGCGAACTGCTTCTTGGCATATCGGCCAGCAGTGTGGGCTAGACGGGCAAGACAGATCAGTCAAGGAGGTTCTTGAACAGTAATTGGATGGAACGGAATGATCTACTCACGGACGTAGACAGCGTGGTTGACGTTGATGTAGTCTTGGAGGGAGATGTCCTTGACCTCGACACTGTTCAGGTGGATCAGCAACTTGCTCGTCTCTCCAATGCACTGCGCCTGTATCCCTCGCCCGATGTCTCCTCCCCGTCCTCTCGTGTCTCTTAATGTCCATCCAATCGTCCTTGGTTCCTCATTCTACGACAATGGTCGTGTCCTCATTCCTCCCCGGTCCATTCCATTCCATTCCAATCCGATCCTGTTCTGTCCTGTCCTGATCCGCCATCGCGGTACACCACGAGCAGAATGATCACTCACCCCTCAGACTCCCACTTGCCAAAGAGCTTGACAGTACCCTCGTTGGCAACCTTTTGCACATCGACCGGAAGAGAAACCGACATCTTGTCTCCTTTTTTATTCTACGTTCGTGTTGTTGTAGAGATGGGGAAATTCGGCCTACGTCGAAGAAGGTCGATCCGGGTTTTTAGAGTAAAGAAGTAGAGACTTGATGGTTGAGTAATAACAGTTTGTGCACAAAAGACGTTTGACGTTTTCGATGCGATCGTACAGACGCACAACCAGAGAGGCAGAGTGCAGAGAGCAGAGTGTAGCACTGGACACACACACACTCACTGCACTACACCGTGCCAGCGAACGACGGCTTTGGTACAGAGAGAGGCAAAGTGTATAACAAAGCAGGTTGGCAGCGGGGATTCGGAGTTAGAATAATAAGCGGTAGAGAGGAAACTGGCCAGAATCAAGTGGCACATCGCTTATGACCGATATTTATCGCCGACCAGTTGATACGTAATATACCCGCTGTTCAACGCTTATTATCACGTTACATGTGCTTGTCACGTGCAAGTATCGTCGATTTCTTGCTGATAAGATTGTGTCGGATCATTTAGAAGGCAGCCCTCGTGGAAGTGGTGCGTTTGATAGCAGTCGGATAGCCAAGTGCTTCGTGCTTGGACTAGCTTGCACTTAATGGAGACTAGCGGTTTATCGATGCATAGAATCTGTTTTAATCGTGTTAGGGAGCTCGGCGCACCTAGCATAATAAATGCGAAACCTGCAAACACCTACTACGGGGACCTGGGTGTGACCCAGCTAGTAATTTCCTTCAGCTGACGGCTTGACAAATGTCGTACTACCAAATGACAATTTGGTGATCGCAACGATAGCTTGCCTGTTCTGAAACGACATTAGTGGATAACAAAGACATCTTTTGAGGTAGAAGAACCATCTAAGCGTAGTCGTCGTCGCACAGTCTGGTGAGAGCTCTTGTGGATCGTCGATGTGAACGCGACTGCAAAGCATGTACAAGAAACATCGCTCTGAACAACTCCGTTTCATATCATTCTGAGCGAAGCACCTCCTATGAGCTTTAACGGAAGCGGACTCCCTCACAGCATGTCACTTGTCTGCACGAGGCGATGAGTCGTGAAAGAGTAGTGACTCAATGCGGTCCCGGTTGGGTTAAGCAGTGGTTGTAACTAATGATAAGTTAAGTGGTGTTGATCCCGTTTAAAGTGCAACCGTCACCTGGCAGTCAAGGTGAGATGACATGCTCAACATATTATCTTGCTCGTGCAAGCATGCTTTACATGCGAAAGCCACAATTTACACTCTCGCAAGTTTATCCTTGTGGAATCATCTTCGACTCGGTGTTTCAAACATCAGTAGAAACGACGACTTCTCAAAACGACGAACCGTATCTATCGAGTGGTTGACAGCAGCCATGTAGCTAAACTCGGCGACAAACAACAACCCTCTCATGGACACGTCCGAGTTAAGGCTGTTGCTATAAAAACTTGCGAAGCATCATGAACAACTTCGAAGAGTCAAAGCACGAAAACAGTCTGAATAAAGCCACTCAGTCCGAGCGGCGTGGCATCGGTCTCCTTGCTCTTATTATTTCTGCTCCTAGTACCATGAATCGCGGACCATGTGCACGTCTTCATTCATAACAGTTGGACTTCACGATACCCCCGAACGAAATGCGATTCAAGTCATCTTACTATGGTAGCAACTTCAGACCGCTCACTAATGCAGTCTATCTGCAATTTATTTTCCTTCGCAACCGCTTCCAACGAAACAAGGACGCCTAGTCGGATTCATCGCAACGAGAACCCATGTCGTCTATGTGGCTCGAAACGGCACGATGCAGGTCACACGGGCCTACAACGTGGTCAAGAAGGACTTTCTGTGGCACGTCAACATGTGTTTGTCACTTCGCTGTTGTTATTTGGTCCAGCGGGCTGGAATTAGTAGAGTAAAGACATGTCGGTCCACCTCCAACCTGTTTCTCAACACGTAGAAGATCAGAAGACAACGGCGTCGAGAAAAATGAAGACACTGTCATAGTCAAGAGATGGCACTAAGTCGTCCACCACAACCGTGCTGGACGGCACATCTGTTTCGTGGTATCTAAATTCTCCCGCCTGAGAGGTTAAACTTTTGTTCCCTTTCACATACATCAATGAGTCATTCACTTTTCAACGTCCCGCTTGTCGCTCTGCTTGTCACCGTCAGAGCATATGCATAAGACTAGTAGTTATATCATCTTCAAGCATCATGTTGTATGATACTACCTACCATACCGGAAAGAACCGGAATGCGAGTGCCTAAGTCGGCGTTATTAACGTAACTCCGTTATGGTGGGAGTGGGTTAATTAGGACAAGGGACTAATCAGTCGTTGGGTTTGTTATTTGATCCCTTTTCGGATCATCCCTCAGTGTGTTAGTGGTGTCACGCACATCCCAGCAACCATCCCAACCAACCAACCAACCAACCAACAGCTTGTCTTTATACTCTTTTTATACTATCTTTACTTGCTTTACATAAAACTCACTCAACTCACCACTCACTTACTCATTCCATCATGTCCGTCCTTCGACTCCGATCTGCCCTCTCCCCCCTCAACTCTGTCAGGCGATACGCCACCGCCTCAGCTCAACCCATCTCAGTCACTTCCACCCGCTCAAACGCATCGGCCCCAATCCTCGGTAACATTGAAGCGAGCTGGAAGACCTTGCCCGCAGAGGAACAGTACGAGGTTTATCAACAACTCGAACAACTTCAGAAGAAGGACTGGAAGGAGTTGACATTAGATGAGAAGAAGGCAGGTGAGTCATCGTCTCTCTCCCTCTTGATCGTCATCGTCGTCGTCGCGAAGGAAAAATGCCTCGAGAGAGATATGCGTGATTCAACAAAATGTTATTGGCCGGAAGAGACCGGAAGGGATACGAGTCATCATCCCATCTCCCACACTCCATTCATCAACATCACCAACACAATCACACAAGCTGGCTGGATGCATGCAGCAGGAGGAGGATGCATATGCGTGATGATCGTCACAACCATGCATAGCTGCGAATCCAAGCTTTCGCAGGCGTGCACTCTCATTAGACTACTAGCTCCACTTTCCCACCATCCCTGAACCCGAGAACCTCGGCGCGGCGCTTGTTATCATCAACCAAACCTTGTCACGCGGACCAATGCTGACGACGTTATCTTTCACCCCTCCTCCCTCTTGTAACAACCACGATCATCTTACACCGCCCTTAGCCTACTTTGTCGCTTTCGGACCTCACGGCCCCCGAGCTCCCGTCAGCGAGCCCGGACACGGTCTCAAGGTCTTTGGTGGTGTCGCCGTCGCCGTCCTCGCTGCTTTCGGTGTCTTGACCTACGCCAAAACATTCTGTGAGTCTCTTACTACCTGCGCCGCATTCTATGCCCTTCAATGAAAGATGTTATGATCGGTCACTTACTCTGTCATCGATATAGCCGCACCTCCTCCTCACACTATGACTCCCGAGTACCAGGAGCAAATGAACGAGTACATGAGAGAGCAGAAGATGAACCCCATCGTGAGTCGTGCTTCCCCCTCGTGCTGAAAACAACCAATTATCAGACCTTCGCTAATCGTCATGCGTTCTCTCACCCCAACAGCACGGTGTCTCTTCCGAGGGTTACAAGGGCAAGGGTATGGTCCAGTCAAAATAATCGATTCTTATCATTCGGTTGATGCATATGGATATGTGATGGGTGTTAGATCACGCTAGGTTTTGGCGGCAAGCGAGACGTGGATCGGTTCGTGAAGAGGTTGTTTTCAATTTTGATATGTTTTGGAAGAAGGAAGGAGATGGAGATGAATGTCAAGAGAGGCTCAGTACCGATCACGGAGTATACATGTGCGATAATACTGACTCTGCTTTTCCTGTTGGCTGACCACCCCCCCGTACGGATTGTTAACATGGAGGTTTACACGATCCAAGAAATTGGATCGTCTCGGAGAGAATCTTTCACTTTCTCGTGATGATGCGTTATGTTTATGCCGTAAGAATCCACGTGTGGGGGAGAACTAGATCTACTTACGACGACGACACAGATCACGACCACGCACAAACCTTTTCGTGCTTATGCATGGTAGGATGCGCAAGTTGCTGACTGGTGCCAATACATTTCTCGAGATCATGCCAAAGGTGCTTGCGATCTTGCCGTCTCAACATCAATTTAACGCTTTGAAGTACATCACTTCCGAGCCAATCAATAGCCCCTGTAGATCGTCAGGATGACAGAGAGTATATCGTTTCAAGTCATCAAGACTAGATATATGCATGTCATCTCCCAGCTGTGCTAGCTTGTCCGTCCTGTATCGCTTTGATCATCTTCCCTCCCAACTTTGTCGCCTCTTCAAATCTAGGTGCGAAAAAGTCTATCGCGTCCGGAATCAGCACTGGCTTCTGTTCACGACAATGGGATATGGGCTTCTTTCGACAGAGGTTGGCTGACTCACTCGCTGACTCCTCAAATCTTCTTCTGTACAAATCAAAGTTTCCAAAACTGACACACTCGCTCCATCCTCTCGCACCGACTACGAATTCAATATCGTCAGATCGATGGACACGATCTGATAATCCGGCGGAGATAGCAGAGGCGACGAGAGACGTGGATCGGAATAGGTATTCGGCGACACCTAGGTGGGAGGAGAAAGAGTAGTGAGCATCAGCTCGCTTTGAGGCTTTGTCACCGTTGGTAGCGATGTAGCGGTCCCAGCTGCGTTCTTTATCATTTGATAGCTTTGATAGCAGGAGGGGTCTTGAACACCTTCGAGACGGTATGATCCGCACGTACCTATCCAAAGCATGAACACTGGTGTCCCTGCGACCGCCAGATGTTCGTACGGTCTTATACCTAATCTCGCCCAACAATCCACCATTGCCAACAAACTCAAATGACTATTCGGGTTCGCCTTCCCTTCCGCTTCTGCCGGTTTTTGCCCAAGACTGAATTGATCCAATAAGTCCTCTTTCAACAATATCGGTGCCCTGCCCCCGCCAACACCACCCTCTCCACCTTCTTCATCTCTCTTCCATCCGAAGACTTTTTCTCTCGCTGACCAAACACGTTCGCTCAACTCGGATTCCATACCTTCCACCATGAGCTTGAAGAGCTCGGTGACGGATCGAGAGTATTGCTGTATTTGAGTTTGAGCGGATGGGTTAAGTAATGCGAGTCCAGCGTAGACGTGCCATTTCGCAGCGTAAATTCGGAGCGTAATATTGACTTTGACAACTTCGATACCGGAGACGTAACGAGTCGTTTCCCAGGGGTAAGACGCAGAGTTCTTCCATGCCGTGCCCATGCTACAATGACGCAGAAGCATCACAGCATCAGCGTGTGGTTCCACTCGAATGACTGTGCACAACTGGCAGCACGCATAAAACACTCCGCTCACGTCAAGAAAGCAGCATGGGTGACAGCTTGCGTGTTGGCAGTGACCATATCGTGCTCCTCGTAGCTGAGATGAACGTAGCGACTCTTGAAGCATCTGAAGACATCCTCTACCATCTTCACGTTGTCCTCAGGACCTCGGTAGTGTATTATGATCTACAAGGGGTATTAGCTTTGCACTTTTCGCTCTGTGCCTTCGCTCGTGCAGGTATACGGATCGTTCGACTCACCAACGGCTGACCCTCCGTCGTGACGCTCGGTCCGTGCAAACTATGCACGCTGACCACGCTCACATCCTCCGGTAACCACCTATCGAACGCTTCCTTCTCTGGTGCTTTAACCGACGTCTGTCCAGCTACCACTGCGCCAAGTTTGGTGGATGGTCCATATTCACGAACGACGGCGGAGATGGCAGCCGCTTCGACAGAATAAATGATCAGGTCTGACAAGCGGGAGACGGCGTGTCCGTCTCGTAAAGGAGTGATGCCGGTGCCTATGCAGCATAAAGGGTCAGCGAGGACGCACAAAACGATAGCTGAATAGAATGGCGAGTGTCAGCAGGAACGTATTGACTCACCTTCGAGCTCTGCCTTGAGCTGCTCATACGACTCTGGCTTGTCACAGACATAGATACTGTTGTAGTATCCAGAATCAGCAGCTGTGCTCGATATGCCGAGGCACCACTGTTGCCTGTCCATCACTCACGTCTCGATACCACCAGCTTTTAACCTTTTGGCGTACATCCTCCCCATCTGTGAGGGAGGAAACGGATCAAGTCAGCCCCAAATACTGATTCCCAAATGGGAGAAGTCCCCTCATGCTCAACAAGTGGCCCATACCAACGAAGGGATTGTAGCAATTGTGGACCGGCAGGAGACTTGACTCGACTCACGTCACCCATCCCAATGATCCCAATGACAGGTTGAGCTTTTCCCGTCATGATGCGTGATGTCCCTCTTTCAGATGTCGTCTCGACAGGTCGGATTGATATCAGTATTGGTTTTTGACAAGACTGTTCTCGGTTCCGGAGCTATGCTATCTCTTGACTTGATTTGTATCGATCAGACAAGTGGAAAGACACTTTCTCGGACATTGAGATCAACATTTCAACCGGTAGAAAGAGCGAAGTGAGTCGTAACCCGGAGATATTTACGTAATGCGGATCCGGTAACTTGAAACGAGCTTCGCCGATATGAGTTGTTCAACTGGATCATCATTCGCAGGTCTCAAAGATGCATACACGAGTCTTCATTGGCACCAGATATCACCAGCGTAGCCAATGGCTGTTCAGAGCTCTTCCGGTGCTTCTGGATTGCCTCAAAGAACTCTCAAAGGTCAAAGAGGTGCGACGAGTTCCACAGCCGAGCAGCTGTCCGACATCATGCGTTCTACTTTCTTTCATCTCTGCGACAACTGAGATACGCTAACAACCTATTCTCACAACGTCATTTGCAATCAAGCGTATACAAAATTACCGAACCATGCTCGCACATCATATCATGCAACGACCTCCGACCTCGCACCAGTTCGCGGTCAAGATTAGCCAGTGTCTTCCCCTTTCCTCGATCTCGATCTGCCTGACACACTTTATATCAAGTTAGAGTATAATTTCAATGTCGGTTGGCGAGCTCCATCTCCACCATGTTGCCTGCGGCGGCGGCGTTTCTCTGATCTTCGCTATAAAGTTCTGCGGCTTCTTTCTCGAGATCTACGAAATTCGACATGTCAGCGGATATGGCACTTCTTCCACACAAAAGTCATGCCGTTGCCAGGAGCAAGCCTGATCACGGGCAATATAATGTGACACTGATATTCGGCAGATAGAATGTTTTGACTCACACTTGGCATTATCGATCTTGGCCTGACTTGGGTCCACGAACCAAAGTATGATCGTTCCAACAGTACCCATCGCCAGAAGGAACCAGAATGCCATATTGGTGTTTCCACCCGAACGGTTGATGATTGCCGAAGAGATGAAAGGACCGATGAATCCAGATGTCTTGCCTACGGTGTTGAAGAGGGAGAAGAACATGTATGCTTTTGGAGCAGGAGAGACTTCGGCAAGGAAAGCGATTTGATAAGATGCCCATGCTGCCATTTGGAAATTCCAAGCTTGTGCAAGCCAAAATTCCCACACTGCGAAATCCAAGTTATAATAAGCAAGATGTATCGATACTTTGATTGTCAAATCAATATCAATGTCACGTACCATGGTGAAAACCGATAGCGTTGGTGTGAGCCCCGATAGCTCCCCAGAGGTTTCTAAATGTCACGTCAGTACAACATGGTCTATTCACATCATACACAGTAAGTTGACTCACGGAAGTAGGGTCATAACAGCACCGTAAAATACACCGGCCTTGGTCGAGAATCTGAATTTCTTTTGTAGCAGAAATACAAACAGGTTTCCTCCACCTCCGCAAACGCTGCCAACGATGTTATACGCGTTGAGCAAGGTAGGAGAATAGTTGACCACCCTAGGTGAGGTGAGCAGAGGATCAGCGAGCTGTGTGGCGGATCAACCGCCAACACTTACTCGTTCTCCAAGATACCAGAGACACTGTAATAGGTTCCGTAGGCTTTTGAACGGGGTCAGCAAAATTGAACAGAAGCGTGATACATCAAGTTGCTCACTCTCTTGCAACAAGAAATAGGCGATGAGATACAGCAGACACTGTTTCAGCTGTCGGATGCTCTTGCAAGCACTCCAGACTTGCCTACATGTAATTGCTCATCATCAGCAGCTGTGCACACGATTCAATCGTTGTTGTACAGTACCACGCACTGAGGTCCAGCTTTCCAAAGTGGGACGCCATCCGGCACTTGTTGACCGGGACGGTACTTCTGCGCGATGAAATATGGAACTGTGACGAGAACAGTGAAGCCGGAGAGGAACCCCATCAGACATCGGTATTGGTAGAGTAGCTCGGCATCGGTGTTCGATCCGATGGCATACGCGATTCCAAGAGCGATGGATGAAGCGGTAATCTCAAGACAGGATCCAAGGACATTGAGCAAGTTGTTGAGCTGAGTGGAGGGTCAGTTCCGGGTTCAAGAGGTATCATATGATTGACGGAGAGAGAATGGATGTACCCTGGAACGTTCGTAGGAAACGAGCTCGTCATGAGTTTCAGCTCTACAGTATGCGGTCGTCAGCATATCATCATAAAAAATCTTCTACTACTTACGCTTTCGCTCCGCTCAACACTTCTTCTTCAGAATTGATTACCTGTGGCAAGTCTTGTACGATCTCGACAAAAGCAGCCGCGTAAAATGCGATGACCATGTTTTGGGCTTCGGCCGTCGTCAGTAAATAAGCCGGTAAGTTCAATGATTCAGCATGTACAAAACATACCGTATGTACCAATGACAAAGACAGCTTGAGCACCCAACCATTGGCCTGGCTGGGCAAGTCCAACCATTGCAAATTGGGAGATGTAGAGTACCGCCGAGAAACCTGGTGATGATAAAAATATGCGGTACGTCAACAGCCTGTTAATGGGTGACTAAATTGTTGGCAGAGACGCACTGATCAACAGAAAGGGCCGCCAATTGCCAAAATCTGCGTAGGCTCCGAGAAACAGGAGTGAGACGAGCTGGATGGCGAAGATAATACCGGTCAAATCAAGTAGCATCGATTCCACTGCACGACGTCAGACAACCATCAGCGACAAGATTTTCAGAGATTGGACTGCAACCAGCGAGTTGCCACTCACTAGGAAGCGTGGTCCCGCCCCATTTAACATTATCGTCGGGAAACTCCAACGAGATGAGAAGTTGTAATTGGGAGTTGCCATTGTCTCCGATGGCTGAGCCGTCTTATCAGTATCCAGAAGGCGACCGGTAAGTGGGACCACCAATCAACTTACGAGCGCCGTTAGGCATGTAATCTGATAATGGCGCTTCAGCTTCAACAAACAACCACAGACGAGCAGTGCGACGATACTCACAGAAGAAACAGTAGGTCCAATACTCCCATTTCGAGGTGACTTTGCGTGCACCAGTCGTAGGAATCACGTGAGTTTGCTCGATAAGGGCTAGACCAACATCGTCGGAGGGTTTCGCTTTGAGGTTGGAGTCAAGGTCGACTGTATGCACGGCGGTCTCGACAATATCAACCTTGTCGTCCTCTTTGGCCTCGGGAGCTGAAGTGGCACGAACGACCTCTGGATGGACAGCTATATCAGGATGATCTTGATCGGTCGACATGTTGTGTGATTCTGTTGGATGGTTCAGCTACGGTGCAAACCCAACAATGTTGACAATGATGAGGAAGAGGAGGAGGAGGGGGGAAGGGACAACGATGGATCCTTGATGTGTACCACAATAAAACGGATCCGAAGCTGGGTCCGTCTTGTCGTTCGTTATCCGTCTCTCTCGCTCACAGATAAGCGTGATCCGTAGCCCGGATGCCTCGAGGCTAACAGACCGCCGTTCTCGCCGTCAAAAGATGTCCTCTCATTGGTTCATCACGCTAACAGATAAGCGCTTCCTTGGCTATCTCACATCAAGGCAAGGAGCTCGGACTGAATATCATGTGAGACCCCACCTTGGAGTTCCATAAATACATACATGTACCTACGGTGGGGCGCCGTTTCTCCCGTAAGTATGTTATGTTAACAATGATCGACTGCATTGTTCTCTTGGCGTTTTTTAGGGTTTAGTTCCGGTCCGTGTTCCGTTAACCGGTACACCCTTAACTCTAATTATAAATAACATGATGGTAATCAAGCTTGTTGAGTTAACACGTTGTATGTCGTCAAGTAAGGCTCTGATTCTGATCCTCTGATCCTACGCTATCATGCTATCAACCTAGTGTATGACATAGCGAGTGAGATTGCGGCGCTTTCCCCGCTGACTTCAAAATCCCACTCGGGCTTACATCAATACAAACCCGATTCAAAGATCATCAAACTCTCAACTAGTCTGTACGTATTCGATTGAACCAAGACTCTCATCCACCTCTCCCGTTCACTTCAACAAAGACTCGCGCAGCAAACTCAAACATCATGGCGGACTCTCAGTTGATCCTTATTCGATGCAGCGATGCACAGAAGACCCAAACACGCAAGAACCATTGGAGTAATTGGGGAGCTCCTCTCGGTTTCGAGGAACAGGGATGGGTTGACCGTTTCACCACGATGGAGCAGCATGAGTGGGCAGAGGAAGATCGTTATGTCACCTGGTGAGTGAGCTACTGGCCATTGGTTGACCAGCACTACTTTGAACCGTGAGCTTATGACATGAGCGTGTATCAGGGCGCTCGTTCGTAAAGATGACCCGGAGAGTACCGACATGCTCGCTCATTGTGAAACGTTCAAGCGAAAGTCGATCGCAAAGGAACCTGGTTCTGATCAAATCAAGGAAGTCTTCTCATACGGTATCGCTTCGGTCTTCACTCCTCCTTCCAACCGCGGCAAGGGATACGCGAGAACCCTTCTCAAACTGCTCCACTACGTCATTGCGCCTCCCAGTCTTCTTCCACCCTTCCCAAATCACTGGGGCACACCGCCCGACATTCCAGGCTTCAAGGATGCTGCCTTCAGTGTGCTCTACAGCGGTGTGGGTGACAGGTACTACGCTACTTGTAGACGGGGAGATGGCGAGTCCAGCGAAGCGGGTTGGATCCGTCACAAGGTCACTCTCCGGACCTGGAAGGTTCCTGCTATTCAAGGAGAGGAATCCGGGCAAGAAGGATGGGAATGGCTCGGTCCCGATTCGTTGGGGTCCTTGGAGGCGAGTACCGAGCAAGAGATGATCAAAGGTCTAGATAGTAGGGCGAGTGATCGATATCAGTTTGCCATTCTACCCTCCTGGTGAGTTGAGTTGAACATAATGTGGTATATATGTGAACAGCAGTTGACTCGGCGTACATCCATGCTTTAGGTCCCTCTTCAAGGTTCACGCCGTACGAAGCGAAATCTCGCCGGCAAGCAAGAAATACCCAGGACGTCCATATGGCTTGGTTCTCCCCGCTGTCAATGGTCACGACAAAGATGATCGACCCTTCGCGACGTGGACCTTCCCAGAAGGCGAGAAGGCCGATCGTTCGCTTGAAGTCACTCACGTCCGTCATCCCGTACCCTTCGAGGCGATTCAAGCTGCCGCTCGGAAGGCGGGATGTGTGGAAATCTCCATATGGGGCGAGACCGGCGACTGGGATAAGTACGGACCGGAGCTAGATGAAAACGAGCCGGTACCATGCTACGTTGTGTATGGGCGTAAGTCTGAGGACTGCGATTGGAACTGGACGGAACAGTGAGTGGTACAAAACGTGGATATAGCTGACGATTGCCGTAGATACACCTGGTGTTAGAGGGAGACGCAGTATGTAGATTAGATAAATGGCATGCTCTCACATGCATATCCATGGCCTCCCGTCTATCCGCATGAGTGAAGCCTTTGGATTTGACGATCGCCGTTCGATCATGGAGCTCATAACTGTTTGGAGAGACATGCTGTCGGTCAGTCCCAACCGCTCAGACCTGCTCCCGCATATAAATGTGTTACCTCTCAAGTATCTGGCACCCGCTTTGAGCCCAATTGGCTGTGACCACGCAAATCTTGGAGACGACCAGATCACATCTGCACAGTTGTCGATTTGTCCGTGATTACAGTAAATCACAACAGGGTAACATGCATATCTCAGTCATATATTCAACCTTATTACAACTCCTGAAAAACCCCTCAACCTCACAAGTCCTGAGAATATCCCACTTCCACCCCATCAAATCGCTGTTGCCACGAGTTCAACTTGTCCAACATGGGTTTGAGATCGTCGGAAACAAGCTCGCGGAACTTGGGGTCTCGACAGTAGGAGAGGTCGTGTTGGAGGATATTGCGGGCCCTGGTGTCGTCACCTGGTGGTGGACTACCATAGCATCCGTGTAGTGTTCGTCGCTTGATCTCTGGTGTGTATTTGCCGACATGCACTGAGGGTTTCAGGGCATTTAGCGTGCTGTGCTGTGATAACAGGCAAGGGCGAAGGAAGGGAGACCAGATTTGACTTACAAATGTTGTTGTTGTAGAAGACGGTCTCACCAGCCTTGAGCTTCAATGTCTGACCTCCGGGCATGGGTCCTCCAGAGAGGTTCGCCTCTCGTTCCTCGGGTGTACGGACCCTAGCGTGGGATCCGGGAATCGCTGAGAGACTCTCGTCATCGTACAACGCCGCATTCCATTGAATACCGTGGTGATCGATCTTCAAAGCTGCCTTCTCCTCCTCGGGAGTAGCTGTCGCCTTGACATCGTCTCGGTGCCATGACAAGGCGTATCTCGCACGCTCAGGATTGATAAGCATGTTGAACAGTTCTGACGCGCATTTATCGTTGATCAGCGGAATGTTCAGTTCACAACCCGATCCGAGAGGGTGCTAGCTCAGCTCACTCACCAAACTGCATGTCCTTGAATTCACACCCCATCAAGGCCGCGCTGACTTGAAGCATATCGTGTCTACCATACCATTCTCGGAATATCTCTTGACCGAGATCGGGATGCATGATGTTCTGCACGCCCCAAATATCGTCCACATCGGTCCATGGAGGGAACTGTTTGCCGATCACTCGGACTTGTTTCCATTCACCCTTTCGGGCGCGGTTGACTACAGTGTCAGCTGCTTGTCGAAGTGGTTCCAAGTCCTCGGGAAGGATGAGGTTCGGAACAACGACAAAGCCATGTTCCTTGTACTATGGACTTGGTCAGCCTCAGAAGGGAGAAGAGGGAGGTGCGAATGCACACTTACGGCTTTCACGTAACTGTCCAACACTTCCTGGGATACCATGTTGTCTGTCTTGAATTGAGATGGATGGAGTCTTTTGACACAAGTAAATCAGAAAGACACAATCTTATCGCGTTACTTATGTACTCCGGATAGTGCCTCCGGCCGCCTAGTGAGTGCAATAAAGAACCGGTCTCGGCGAATTCGGAGCTCCAGCTTCGGGCTCAGGGAATGATGCTTGATGGACTAAATATAGAATAAAAGAACAAAGCGTGTCTTTCACACAAACAAACTCGATCAATTGTTTTAGTCGGGATGATCGCCGCAACCACAACAAGCGCCAAGCGCCAACGGACCGGACTTCCCCGCGTATTGTGTTATCTCTGTACGCCGTTCGCAATGCATTGGGCCAATGATCATCCTCGCAACGCAAATGTTGAGCTGGAACGAACCCAGCAGCTTGGAGTCTTTAGAAAGCCTATCAGCTTGGAGTCAATCTCTGATCTCACAATCGATCAAGCACCATCGTCTTCATACAATCAACAATCATGACGACCGATGGACATACAACGAAGCCTATCGGGCACCAACCCGTCAGCGCTATAGTGGTCGGAGCAGGAATGAGAGGCAAGGTCAGTCAGTCCACGTTGACTCCACCAGACGGACGCAAAGCTAAAAACAGCTTTCCTAGGTCTACGCTACCTATGCGCTACAGTACCCCGACCTCATCAAAATCACGGCAGTTGCTGATCTCAGCAGATTCCGCCGTAAGCAGATGGCAAAGGCTCATGGGTGAGCATCGTGTCTATTTCAACGGAAATCAGAGCTGAAGTGAGTTCTGTAGAATACCCGAAGATATGATGTTCGAGCGATGGCAGGACGTCATGAAGCTAGGCAAGATCGCGGACGCAGTCCTCATAGGATTACAGGTGAGTTAGCTGACCCTTCTATTCCATAAGTACCTACTTGAATCGGCGCTGATATGGTGGACTCATCAGGACGCGCTTCACGCCGAAGCTGTAGCTGCATTCGCCCAAAAGGGCTACCATATCCTGTGCGAGAAACCGATGGCGACCTCGGTGGCTGATTGCGTCGCAATGACTCGCGATGTGACTTCGGAACCTATGAAAGGCAAGGTCTTTGCTATCGGTCATGTTATGAGATACTCCCCTTACAATCAGGCTATCAAGAAGATCATCGACTCGGGAGTTTTAGGAGAGATTGTCGATGTCCAGGCAAGTTATCGGACGGCTTGTTCAAGGTCAAGGTTCTTCAAACTGACATGCGACTCAAAACCGTAGCATACGGAACCAGTGGGCAATCAGCATTTCGCACATTCATTCGTCAGAGGGAATTGGTCCAACGAGAAGCAAAGTACATTCACATTGATGTCCAAATGTTGCCAGTGAGTTCTTCAGTCTCGACGTCTCTGGTATCACAGTACTGAAGGGGGCTTTAGTGATCTCGACATTATATCGTTCTACATGTCCGGTCGAACTCCCAAGCGAGTGCACTCCTTTGGATCGCTGTTTCTGTTCAACAAAGCGAGGAAACCTAAACAAGCAGGGACGGCTACACGATGCTTCGATTGTCAGTTCGAAAGTCAATGTGGATGGAGTGCCAAGAAGATCTACATGGAACGGCCTGATAAGGATTACGACCATGTGAGTTGAGCGGCACATCCATGTCCGATCAGTAGTATGCGAAGGCTGGAAGCTGATATTCATCAATCATCGATAGTGGATGGTATCGGCCGTGGTAGACGCTGAGGTCATGGACATCGAGACGGTAGCGGATGCTCTGAAGACTTCGCCATATGGACAGTGTGTCTACGAAGCTGGGAACGACGTGGTGGACCATCAAACAGTCTCGCTAGAATATTCAGACGGTGCAACTGCAAGTATCGTTATGAGCGCTTGTAAGTTTGTCTTGTTCAAGTGGGCAATGGCGAGTTGCGGCTGATTGACCCCGTGCGCTAGTCTCAGAAGCGGAGTGTGAGAGGAAGACCAGAATTGCGGGCACAAAAGGTGAACTGATAGGTGACATGGAATCATTCGTAAGTCATTGAGACCCTCGCCACACGTGGAATACCTCATGATCTGGCCTGACTGACGTTTGCCTGGCAGACGGTCTTTAATTTCTTGACCAGAGAGAAAAAAGTATACCACCCAGAAGCACTTGACGACTCGCATGGAGGCGGGGACGCAGGCCTATCAAGGACCTTCTTCGAAGCGGTGGCGGCCAGCGATCAGACCTTGATGGGAATCACGTCAGAGGACGTACTGCATTCACATCTGATCGTGTTCGCCGCAGAGCAGTCGAGGAGAACAGGAAGTACTGTCGATTTCATGGATTTCAAGCGCCAGGCTTTACAAGGCTCATAGACCATATGTACAGTATCTGCAGGCACGAGCAGTTTCTCCTTTCAGTTGGACATAGACGTTTAACGATTGAGCACATGTTCAGTCCTCCCGAAAGAAGTGGCGGCATTTCTCAGGCCCAAGACCGTACTAGCAATGTGGAGCTGAGTGTGTGACGAAGCAGCCCGTGTTTCTATTGGCGTATTTGAGGGTGATGAGGTCACATGGCTGGTAGCTCCACTTCAAGGTGTTCTCGATATCAGCGAAGCCTACGCGTGTTTTCGCGCTCAGCGATTCGCTCGCTCAAAGCGCCGTCTTGTACAGATAAGAGATAGACATAACGGAGACGGACAAGCCGTACATTTTCCCTGAAGTGTGAGTTAGTCCTTTTGATCTCGGTGAATACGGCGAAGGCTGGAAGGGTAGCAAGATCCAGTCGGATCTTAGCACATACTGTACATGATACCGCGTGATAGATACCGGATATCTAGTAGATTTATGATATCGAGTGTCAGACTCCTGGTATACACCACCCGGCAAACTAGGATTTTGAGAGATGAGTGAGATTGAGGCCAAACCAAAACCGCTAAGATGGGGAATCATTGCCACAGGTAACATCTCAATCAAGTTCGCAAAGGTCAGTGGGCCGGTCCATCACGTCGTCGGTCCTCCTGTACCGCCTCAAAACTGGGTAGTATGATTCTGACTTCGTGTGTAGGATCTATTGGTGGACCCTGCCACACGAGATGCGACCGATGTTGCCCATCGTATCGGCGCGGTAGGATCGCGATCTATCGAGGGAGCAAAAGCTTTCATCCACAAGCTTGAGACCGACCCGGGTACAAGCACAGAATGTCAATCCCAACTAGAGGCATGTAAGACCTACGGCTCTTATGATGAGGTATACAATGATCCGGTAAGCCAGTCGAGTCATCCTTTTGATTTGGTTGATGGAAAGCTGAATGCGGGCGTGGCGGAGTAGGATGTGGACGTGATCTACATCGGTACACCTCACCCAATGCATTATGCCAACGCCAAGCGGGCGCTCGAAGCTGGGAAACCGGTCCTTTGCGAGAAACCATTCACCATGTCTCTCTCTGAGCTAGACGGACTCATCAAGATCGCCAAGGACAAGAATGTTTTCTTGATGGAGTCAGTCTTCCTCATCAACATGAACAAAGCAAAGAGACAACGTGCTGACTGATACCTGCCTGCTACAGAGGTGTGTGGACGAGATTCTTGCCGATCATGTATCGTGTTCAAGAGATCATCCATTCTGGCAAGCTTGGCAAAGTAAGAAGATTGTTTGCAGACTTTTCGATCGATTTCAGACCCGATGGTAAGCTTGGTCGACCCTCATCGGTTTCGGTTCTGGTGAGCGGGAATGAAAACTGGCTGATCCATGTGAGGGTTGCCGTAGAACACCCTTATAGTTGGCGAATGATTGATCCAGCTCTGGGAGGAGGCTCACTCTTGGACATGGGACCATATCCCGCCGTCTGGGCAACAATGCTCTTACACCATCATCCGGACAATACGTCGAAGAAACCTCCGACGTTGGTATTCTCTCATCAGACCATCTATGCGCGATCTGGCGTCGATGCCAATACTCGCTGGCTATTAGAGTGGGAAGATGTAGGACAGGCATTATGCGTCACAGATATGACGGCCCATGGCACTCATCATGGTTGTGTGATCGTGACTTGTGAAAAAGGAGATCTCATATTGGACGGTAAGTCCATTCAAGTCAGATAAGATTTTGTAAGATTCTTACTTGACCATGTACCGTCTAGGCTCAATCGCGCGACCATCGACATACCACATCATCATGCGAGGCGAGGACGGACCCTCCGCCGATGATGTCAAAGAGACATTCGAGGTCCCCGTCCCGGCTGGTGTTGGGATGTGTTACGAGGCCGACGAGGTTTATAGGTGTATCAAACGTGGAGAGATCCAATCGGATCGTATGCCCTGGGAGGAGAGTAGAATGGTGCAAGGATGGTTTGACCACATCAGAGCCACGAGTGGAGCTTCTGGGACAGGGTAGTCATAATCACACTCAGCATTATGCATTAGACTGCTAAACAAGCCAGCGGGAATAAGGCATTCTACTCTTGCTCATACTGTATGAAGGGCCACATCATGTATCGAATGTCACATGCAGTAAAGTATCCATTTGATGCCATCCATCTATAGTGTTCTATCACCAAGAAGCAGCGAGATAGTCTGCAAATGTCAAGGCATATCACTATATCAGCCGTATATCGGTAGGACGGGTGCACTCGCTTTATACTCACCTTGTTCATCCTCCATCTCCCCTCTTTCCTTCCTCTGTTTCCTCCTCTTCCACCACCATAGACCAGCTATAGTAGCAATAACAACTCCAGCAACGACAATCACAGTAACAGACACAGCGACCGTCGTTGTTCTGCCAAATTGCCAACCATGATATTAGTCGAGCACCGAATATCTAGATGTCACTAGAGACGATGGGTAACTCACTTGTGAGTTGAAGAACTTGTGTTGCTCTCCGCAGTAGCGATGGGCAGTACACTACTAGTCGGTAAGACAGGCGTGGAGGCAGTAGGCGAATCAAAGACTGGCGCAAGGGTGGAAGGCGCCGCAACGGCGGATGACAGGGTGGTGGAGGTTGGGACATCGTCGAGCGATGAAGTTGCATTTGCGATGGTACTGGTGGAGTCAATATTGGATACTGAGGTAGTAGGAGCCGAAGGCGACGAAGAAGTAGTCGTTAAAGTCGATGTTGAGCTCGATGATGGGGTGGTCAACGTGGATTCAATGGAAGAAGGGGATGATATGGTGGACGAAGACGAGGATGTGGATGAAGAAGTTGAGGTAGATGCGGCGGATGAAGCAGCTTGACTAGCCGGTCCGGCGGCGTTCAACCTAGAGTCAATCATTATATCAGCCTGAGAGTCCAACGAACCACCCTATACACTGAGACGGAGCCTTGTTGGACAACGACTAAACACATTGACGTACAATTGTCCATTCACTGTCACCTTGTCAATATCCAACCAGAGATAAGTCGGATATTCCCCCACATTCCTCGCATTCTCATTACTGATCTTGA
This sequence comes from Kwoniella shandongensis, assembly GCF_008629635.2. Taxonomy (NCBI): domain Eukaryota; kingdom Fungi; phylum Basidiomycota; class Tremellomycetes; order Tremellales; family Cryptococcaceae; genus Kwoniella; species Kwoniella shandongensis. The sequence goes on from NC_089299.1 coordinate 98,906, forward strand.
TCTTATGATCGCCCTCCGTCAGACCGGTCGTTGCGAATAGTACTTGTTGGAGTTGAGGATCAGATGCGTAGCCGGAATAGTATTGTGTAGAGGCGGAGTCGACGGAGATGCCGTATATTCCCTGTGGAAGCAAAAGCAGGAAGAGGTAAGGTGATGCGAGTGCAATGCATACAGTTGCAGAGCTGGACACATACATGACTGCGGAGAGGAGTCAGATCGTGTCACCTCTTTGAAAAGTACAGCGTTCTTAAACCTACTTGTCACGCCGAGCTCCGTAGACGGTGATATCTGTACCATACCATTCTATGATGCAATAGTCGCCCTATAGCGAAGATGGATATAAGTATCAGACCCTGTGCGTCCATACGGTGTGTTTATTATCCTTGCATAACTCACGTTATTCGTAGAGGCATGACTTGATGATCCGAGATTCGAGATCAGTATCGCATCTCACGGAGTCAGAAACGAGAGATATTGTGCATTACTGACAAAGTCTGCGATGAACACAGTCATACGTCAGCAACGAGTTATGGCCTGCCTCATTAGATCCTCAGAACGCACAGCATCGTAATAATTTGGAGTGAAGCTATCGTCTGTACAGGTAAGACATGGGTGTGTCAGCGCTTCGTGTCTGGCTTGGCGTTTCACCACCGAAGCCAATGCGAGATGGTGAACCAACCATCATGACTTGTACCCCTGAAGAGAGATACTCAGCCTTGATCTCCAATATCACGAACCAGATGTCGATTCCAAGTCAAAGCTCACCATGACGACCCAAACCAGCCGATATGCGAATCAGTATCATCTGTCGTCGTTGCCATCTTGAGCGATCCACCCTTCCTCAGCAGAATGTCGCTGACAACGGCGATTGGACGACCAGCAAACTTCCTTTGTCCACTTGGTGTCTGTACGGATCCTGGTTGTCGAGGTCGCCCGTTCTGGAGTCGTGGTGGTGTTGTGAGCTCGTGCGATAGAAAGTCAGTACCAGTATCTGTGGTTGTCAACAAGATGTGGTAAGAAGTGAGAGTAGGGATAAGCGGGATGATGACCATTTGACGAAACCCCCATTTGCTCAGAGTAAGTACAGGCAGCCCGACCTTAGCCCATCCCGTTCACTTCTCCAAACAGACTTTACTCCTTTGACCGAGACGAGCACCCCACTTGCTAGATGATCTCAAAGGAGATGCCTTCCGACCCCTCTTTACCCCCTGAAAGGCAATCCCATCTGATGAATTGACACTTCGCGAGTACCGATGGTTTCAAGCATAGACTGAGCGTCCCAACAGCGTAGCATAAGGGTGATTGCCATACGTCTCACTCGGGAGAAAGAGATCAAATGCCAATAGGAAAGCTGGACATAGGAAGAGCAGTGCATGGATGGGTGATAGATATTCGTCATGATCATGATGGTTGAGAAGGTGTCGAGAAGGGTGTATCTTGCAGAGGCTTTTGTTCCTACACAAGGTCGATAGAAACCATATCAGCTTTCTATCTCATCGTTCACAGAGCTCCGAAGTGAGGAAGCTTACTTCCGGAAGACCACCAAAGTACTGCAAGGTAGATAAATCATTCATCAGCGATGGCGTCAATACCGGATGACATTGCCTGTATGTGGAATTGGGCTCACCCCTCTCGCTCTCAATGCTCTGTATCCAATACCATGTGTGATCAAGAGTCCGCCATATACCTAAACAAAGACGGACGATCAGCACTAATGACAGTATAGTGAATTGAGTGGCAAGCTCACGGTCAGTCCGACAGAGGTGAGAACGACTGTCCTTTGGAGAATGTCAGGAAGAGAAAGGGCCATGTTCGTGGTTGGCTGAAGGTCGTAGATCAGATGCAGTAATATAGATGGGATATATAGCTTGAATAATGTCGTTGTCTTATGTGTTCAAGATGAATGAATCCGAGCGAGTTGGATCGATCTTGTTTTCAAACCTTTCCTCCACTTTCACCGTCAAAATCAATTTCCGACTTTGTGACTTCTTGCATCTCGATTCCACTATCTCCATTACACCTCATCGCTGCGCCCAGATCACACTACACTCCTCGAAATCAATAACGATACGAGCTGGATCACACACGTACACTAACTATACTACTCCAAATCCAACACGATGGCATCATCATCAGCTTCCCGGATCGCTCAACTAAAACCCCTCATCCGATCTCTACCTCCTTCCCCATTCTCCACCAATGTTCAACTATCTGAAGCCCTCGAATCGATCGTGAGCAGAACAGCGAGTGCAACAAGTGCGACTGCCGGAGTAGGATCATCGTCAGCTGCGTCAGAGGCGTTGAGAGAGGCAGGGAATCAGAGAACGTTGCAGCAGATGAAGGAAGCTGTCATGAGGATAAAATCGGGTACAGCATCGAGAGATGTAAGTTCACTGTACTACTATAAAGACTGCAATGGCTTCAGCCTGTGCTATGCGTTGAAGAGGAGTCCACACTTTTTATTCCTCATCGATCGGGCAACAAGCTTTGACCAATGATGACCATCAATTATCTGCAACGAGGATATTCATGTGCTCGTATTATCACGGATAGCGCTGACCCCGTGATTCCTCTTCGCGATCGCAGTATCCCCTCTCGGATATCCTCACACCACCCAACGATGTTCACTACTACACACGTATTCGAAATGCTGTCCACAACGCCGAAAACGGAATCAAACGACCTTGGTGGAAGACGTTCTTCAGCGTCAAAGGAGAGGAGTAGAGCAGAGATCAAAGGTATCAAAGGTGGAAATGTACAGTATATCAACGTGATCATGAAGGATCTATCTGTATCTACCATCGGAGAGAGAAGTCTATCTTTAAGCTACACTGACGACTTGCACCATTGTGAATATGTGTGTGTAGACATTTTTAGGCATATTGACTACTTTGATGTTCGCGATCGGGTATTGATGAATTTCAACCATCCTTCAGTCACAGATCATTCGGTTCAGCGACTTCTTGTCATCATTTGCATATGTGGAATTACGTTCATTCCACAGTATCTACTGTGGAACAACATCACCACCATCACTTCACGACACCGATTTTCATTCCGACCACCACTCCTGCTTCCCCGCAATTAGCGACTGTCCGCTTACTGCATCTGCAACGAGTGGTAAACATCAGCCCAACTGCGCGAAACGACTTCGTCATCTCAACGGAGACTTACCAGGTACTTCTGAGCGGGAGCGGGATACCTGTCCCCAGCCACTTTGACGGCCTCTGCATACTTGTCGATCTCTGCGAGTTCCTCGGGAGTAAACTTGATGTTGGCCGCTTCGGTGTTGGATTGGACTCGGTCAGGTTTGGAAGATCCAGGGATTGGGATGATCTATCGCATCGTTCATCAGCGATTCAAGGAGTCAACGTCGAGTCTCACACCCAAGATACTTGTGTTTTGTACTTACATACTCGGACTTCTGCGTCAACCAAGCCAAAGCCAATTGACTTGCTGTCAGCCCTTTAGACTTTGCAATCTCCTCCAGTTTCTCTGCCAACTTGGCATTCGTCTCGAACGCTTCAGGTTGGAACCAAGGGAAGTTGTTCATGACGAAACCTTCGGGGATATCCTCGGGTTTCTTGAATCGACCAGCTAGGAAACCACGACCCAAGGGCGCGTAGGCGAAGATGGGTACTTTGTTGGTTTTGGACCATTCGACGATTTTGCGAGTGGCCTCGTCTTGATGGAATAAGGAAACTTCATTCTCAACGATTGAAAGAGGAGCGACCTATGTGAGCGAGCGAGGAAACAAAGCAGCAACGCCCAGGTCATCAAGGGACTCCGAACAGTCGCAGATACACTGAATCATGACCCACCTTGTGTGCCTTCTCAGCTGTTTCAGCCGTGACCTCGCTCACACCGAAAGCTGAGAACAACCCTTCCTTTTGCAAAGTAACGAGATTACCAATAGCCTTCTCGATCGGAGTGTTGGGATCGAGTCGAGCAGGCAAGTAGACGTCGATCGGCTTGTCGCCCAAGATGGATTGGATATCGGCAATGTCTTTACGGAGGAAGTCAATGCTGGAGAGGAGACGGGATTGATCAGCATTCAGGTCGATTGATTGTAACTGCAAGTATGCATGTTTGCAGCCTCTGATGAGCAGGGTGGCGGTGATGGTGGTAGACTTTTGGTGAAACTTTGGTGTATACCACGTATGACCAATGACCAAGCTTTGGCACAGTGACAAGGTGTATGTAGTTACTCACTCTCCGATCTTGGGTTGCCTCGCCACTGGGTCGGCTGCACCCTTGACAACCAAAACGATCTTCTCCTTGTACTCTGGGTACTTTGCGAAGAACGCAGCGATCAGCTTGATATTGGCATGACCAGGACCGTAGAAGGTCGCAGTCGACCAACAAGTTGCACCGGCGTCGGCGGCAGCTCTAAGGCCATTGTGGTGTCAGTGATATCTTGTAACCTGGACGATACCCCGAAGGTGTACGTGACTTTGGGAACTCACTTGATGGCTGCGAAAGATCTTCCTCAGTTGGAGGCGCAGCGGTCCAGGTCAATTGCATGAGACCATAGCTGTAGGAGTAGCGATCAGTCGCCAATTCCTATACATATCCACCATCTGAGGAAAGACCCTCGCATTGTACTGGAGCATAGGATCTGCACAAAGGCATTCATACTTACCCGATACGACCGACTTGTCTACCAGCAACAGCGATAGTAGGGATTGACATCTTGCTCTGGGAGAATTACAGGTGATCGAGGTGGGTGTTTTCGTTTATAGGAAGCTCGACGTTGTATGTGGAGAGGGGATGACTATCACCTTGTTTGTACATGGTGACACCCGTTCTTATAGCGGTCTGTCATGTCGAGGGCTCCTGCCCGCTGCATCGGTCGCATCGATCATACCTCGGTGTTCGGCGACGATCTGTCGGAGTGACGAGTGGTATCTATTCTTAGTTGGATGATGGTCGATGGCGGAAGGTCCGAAATAGCCCTTTCCCTTATCAGTTCCGGCGCCCGAGGATGGATACTGATGATTGATTGTATCCATGTTTACCATCCCATCATCAACGTTCATCATCTGGACTATAAGACATCACCGACTGACCATTGTTCTCGCTCTTTTGTAAAGTCCACCTCCTTCGACTCGCTTGACGATAACGATACGGATAACGTCACCCCTATTCATCGGACACGCCAGCCAAATTTGATCCCGTCAGGATCTCGTATGCATGCACTGCATGCATCATGCATCCAAGAAGAAAATTAAGTAGACATCCGGCATCCTGGCACAAAACACTCTCTCCTCGTGATCAAACAATCGTCTTTATCTTTGAATTCCTCCTCCTTCTCTTCGCTGTCCGACATACTGAACGTTATACCATGATGTCACCGACGGCACAGTCGAATCAAGCACGTTATCTTGCGTCTTCTTCACGTTTCCCGTGCCTTCTTGTTGACCCTCTATTCTTAGCGCCATATTTCAATGATAACCGAAAATAGCTCGACGCCAAGTTACCGTTCGATTGCAAGCGACGCCTCCTCCCAACGCTCCTCTCAGCAGCAAAGAGGAGGCACCGTACATAACATCCAGCAACCCCCCTCTAGCGTGGGAAATAACGTTACGCCTCTCAACGATGCCTGTAAACCGCAGCCCTAAGTCAAGTAACCGATCGTCCAATATTGGCAAAGATTAGTTCCAAACAGCCGTCTTTCCATCTATTACCATCAAATACGTTGCCGAACTCACGGTCGCACATCTCCGTTGATCATCAAATAGATCAAATCTCGTTGGCAAGGAGAACTCGCACGAGCTGTGATGCTGTAATTCCCGTAGGTAGCCGACAGATGAACACACTTCTCGCTAAACGGTTGGGATTTAGTCAATTGCGTGCAATGTTGCAAGATGCAAAAGTGTTGTGGGCATGGCTTAGCCCCCACACAGTTTTTCGTCTGCTTATCTCCAATATTCATTGTGTCACGACAAGCATGACAGGGGTGGGAAAGGATCCAAGAAGATGCTAAGCTATATAAAGAGAACGGGAGGCACTTCGTGTAGCCTTGTCCAGACCATTCTAACAATCTGACGCGACTGACTGATTGATCCGACTCGATTCGAAATCGATTTCGCATTCGTATTCAAGATGTCGGCAGGCTATTCGTCGGTGGAGCAGCCCATCGCATCATCTCAGCCTTCTGATCCAATTTCGATCGAAGAGCTAGCCAGTCCATACGAAGAACGTCGAGAAAAACATCACCAAAACGAAAATTACCACGAAAGAGATCAAGACCAAGAGAAAGATGTGGAGAAATCAGCTGCAGGATCGTCATCACCTGATCCGAGGGACGATTACTATAAAGGAGATGTGGATGTCAACGAGGTGTTGAGGGCGACAGAACTGACACCAGATGAAGCGTTCAAGTGGAACGTAGATGGAGATCAGTCGCCTTGTAAGTGGCATGAGAGCCTTGCATAGATTGACTGTTGCTAATGCCAACGTGTAACAGTCCCAGAGGTAGCGGCATGTGTACCTAACACCGATGACCCTACTCTGGCCTGTAACAGTGAGTGATCTCCAGTATCGCCTTGGGGATCTATGGCTGACAAGTTCATTCATACGACACCTTGTGCAGCCGTGCGAGCCTGGATCCTCTTGACAATCTTCGTCATCCTCTTTGCGGGATGTAACCAGTTCTTCGGTCTCCGATACCCTTCCTTGACGATAGGTTATGTCGTTGCCCAGCTCTTGGTCTTTCCGATTGGAAGAGCTTGGGAAAAGTTACCACGATGGGTCGTTCCCTTGGGACCGTTCTCGTTCTACCTCAATCCGGGGAAGTTTACAATCAAAGAACATGCTTTGATCGTCATTGTAAGTAACAAGACAACTTACCATCAATGTCTGTCAAGTGGACGCAAGTCATGGTGGGACCACGTAATCATGGGCACGAGCTGATACGCGTCTGTCATCTCTCATCACACAGTGCGTCAACTTGACGGCTTCAACAGCGTATGCGATGGGTAGTCTGGTATCGATCATCTCTCCAGTATACTGGAACAAAGATTATGGAGCGGGATTCTCCTTCTGCTACTTGCTCACAACGCAAGCTCTAGGGTGAGTCGGTGAAAGACATACCTACCACGAAGGCAATGAGGCTGATGTTGATTTGTTGTTTTTGGTGTAGTTTCGGACTCGCTGGTCTCTCTCGAAGATGGCTCGTCTACCCTGCCGCTCTAATCTGGCCCTCGTCCTTAGCTTCCACCGTCCTCTTCCGAGCTCTGCACGAACCACAGGACCACTCCCCAGCCAACGGATGGACGATCTCCCGATATCGCTATTTCTCCTATTTGACAATCGGGGCGTTTGTTTGGTTCTGGTTCCCCGATTATATTTGGACTTCGTTATCTACCTTTGCGTTTGCGACGTGGATTGCACCGAATAATCAGAAAGTCAATACTATCTTCGGAGTGAGTCAATTTTGTCCATCTTCACTTTAGTCATCAACGATATCCTAATTTGTCGCTCTGACGTTACATGAAAGCTGACTGACGACATCCTTCTACCCAGATGAACTCAGGCTTGGGTCTCATTCCTATCAGTTTCGATTGGACTCAGATCAACTATGCCGGTCTCCCTCTTACGACTCCGTTCTACATCACCTGTAACGCCTTTGCGGTGGTTGTGTTCTTCTACTTGTTCCTCTCGCCAATCTTGTATTACACCAACGTGTGGAACAGTGCTTAGTGAGCGTGGCGGATCAGCTTCTGTCGTCGACAAAGCAGAATGCGGACAACTTGCTAACACCATTTGATGGTCACGTCTCCTAGCCTTCCGCTCTTATCAAGTAGCACGTTCGACAACACTGGCAAATCGTATAACATCTCTCGAGTAGTCGACCACAATCTCAATTTCGTACTGGAGAAATACGAAGCCTATTCACCAATGTACATCTCGATGTCATATTCCCTCACCTACGGTCTATCCTTTGCGGCAGTGACCAGTATTGTGATCTACACCTGGTTATACAACGGTAAAGACATCTGGGCGAAATTCAAGAATGCGAAACATGGCGGAGAGGATATTCATAAACGATTGATGGCGAGTTACAAGGAAGTACCAGATTGGTGGTATGCGATCTTGACAGCCGTCGTACTTGGTTTGGGAATCTTTACGATCAGATTTTGGGATACAGAGTTGCCGGTTTGGGGGTTCATCGTCGTTTGTTTTGGAATGGGAGTCACTTTGATCGTACCAGAAGGTATTTTGGAAGGTACAACAAATCAGAGGAGTGAGTGCGGAGTCTTTTTTGTTGCCCCGTGTCAGAGTGAAGTCTTCTGTTCTCAAGACTGATATTGTAATCCTCTTTCATCCCTGCAGTCTTCCTCAACATCATCACGGAACTGATTGCGGGATACGCATGGCCTGGAAAACCAATCGCAAATATGATGGTCAAGTTCTACGGCTACAACAGTGTGGTGAGTGGCAGCGAGGCGAGACGAAGATCCGCTCCTGTGATGGTCGCTGAAGTGCGTGTCGCAGAAACATGGAATGGACTTTGCTCAAGATCTGAAACTCGGTCAATATATGAAGATCCCGCCTAGGACATTATTCTTTGCTCAAATCTACTCGACTTTGCTTGCTACCATGACCCAGACAGGTGGTGAGTGTGGCGCGGGACAAATCATCCGTCTTGAGTCATCTTTGGGGTTCTTGCGTCTTCTCCCCCACCCTCCCCGATCGGCAAGATGTATAGACTAACGATGTCGACGACTGTCACCAGTGCTTCGATGGATGATCGGCCATATCGAAGATCTTTGCAAACCTACCAACAAAGATCGATTCACATGTGCCGGCGCCAAAGTCGTCTACAACGCTTCTATCATCTGGGGAACGATCGGACCACAACGAATGTTCCAAGCTGGTCAGGTGTATAATGGCCTCATGTATTTCTTCTTGATCGGGGTGAGTGTGGCGTACGGCAAGAGATCGTTCGCCACAACAAACTGAATGGTGATCCTTTGGTAGCCCGTCTGTACCGTCGCTGTGTACTTCCTGTACAGACGTTATCCCAACAGCTGGATAAGATACGTCAACGTTCCCATCTTTTTCAATGCGGCAGGTAACATCCCTCCAGCCAACACCAGTAAGTGTTGCTCTTGCTCAAAATACGTGCTGGTGACAGTGCTGTACTGTGTGCCAAGAAAAAAGCTGATGTTGAAGTCTTCGATTCCAGCCCAATATTCTCTCTGGTTTATCTTTGGATTCTTGTTCAACTACTTGATCCGAACTAGAGCGTTTGCATGGTGGAAGCGATACAACTGTGAGTGGGGTTGTGCGCGTACTTCACAGTATGACAGCACGTTGCAGTTTGGGTCCAAGCTAGGTTTGATCGCTGACGCATCGTTTCTCCTTCTTGTCTCGCCCTTCCTATCTTGTTCACTTTCATGATCTACTGTAATCACGATTGTCCCTTCACTTGTGATCTCGCCTGATTCAAACCCACCTCGCTATATCTCACAATCGATTGCTCCGCCATCCTACGCTGATCGCCTTGCTTACGCTCATGTACTCCGCTATCGCTCGGTACGCTCCCTGTCGCTCCCGCCACGCAGACCTCACCCAAGCGGCCATGGACACCGGAACAGCCTTAGCAACCATCATCATATTCTTCGCTCTATCGTATAACGGTATCAAGCTTGTCTGGTGGGGTAATACAGTAGGAAGTAATACAGCAGACGCAAAAGGTACCCCGTGGTTACATGTCCCGACAGGAGGTCATTTCGGCAAAGCCCCAGGGGAGTTTTAGTTCCAAGGTGGTAGATATATGGTAGGCTCATAGGCGGTACGAGTAGTGTAGGACTGGGATTTTGTGGGTGCAATATCTAATCTAGATTGGAAGGATCGGGAGGTGAGAAGTTCTCTGAAAAGGGGAAATGGTAGCGCAGTTCGTCCTCACTTGAGTGTCTGACAAGTATATTCATATTTAATAACTTGTTACATTCAGTAATTTTGAGTAGTAGCTTAGAAAGTTATATCTACACGATCTTATACATATCTTCGCAAGTCCAGCCGACCTGTCCCTATTCCCAAAACGTTCGGATCACTGCCATTCCCAACATAGTCAAACTGCGGCTGTATCGAGCCAAAGAAGGCCTTCGAGCATTGAACCATTGAACTCAAGTCGAGCTGAGATGCTGATGGGGAATCACATATACTACATGATCATATACGCTATAGATACAGAAAGAGCTACAAATGCCATCTAACGTGTCTAGACAAAACGTATTAGTGAATTACAAACAAACAAGTGTTAATGTGATGCAAATAAGTGTCCATCGATTCAACTTGTCGACTTTTCGTCGAATCGATCGATCGATTGTATTAGGATTGTCAACCATCCCCGACCAGGAGTAGGCTTGGCCACACACTAGCCCCTCTCCGTACTCAATTCAAACCTTGATCCACTCCCCATCCCTATCCCCATCCCAATACCCAAACTGCTCACACCTCCAAATCCCATACCGATCCCGACTCCTCTACCACCACCGCCGCCACCACCACCACCGCTACTAACACCTTCCTTCTTGAGGAGATAAGACATATCTCCTACTCCTTCCACCACATGTTCGCCCCTCGATATCAGACCGGAGCCAGAGCCAGAGACAATTTTCTCGCCACTTCCGATTTCGTTGGGTCCGAGGGGAAGAGCTTCATTGGTCTTCTTTTGCTGTTTCATCTGTTGTGGTCGATCATCTGGCGGTTCGTCCGATTCACTATCACCTGAAGGTGATGACCCTTCCTCCCTGTCTCTATCCTCTGAACCTTCTTTTCCCTTCCCATGATTCTTGTTATTTTTCCCCTTCCCACGACGTCGTAGTACCGGATCATAAGTACAAGCTTCCTCGCCTCGTCTCGCACAATGATAACATCGAGGTCGATCACCGTTACACCTGTTGAGGAGACAAGCACAAACGTCAGCAATCCCATCCTTCTTCCAACATATCCACTTCCCCACTCACTTCAGCTTTTTCGCTCGACACATGTTACATGCGATTGTAGTCTTGTCCAATAATCTCCTGTCCCTCTCTTCTTTTGTTTCACCAACAGCTTCGCTCTTCCGCTTCTTGCTCTTGCTCGTGGAGGATTGTGATTTCGAAGCAGCCGGCAGGGTCGGCATTGTTGCTGTGTTCTCCTTTCCATTCGCAACGGTCGACTCTCTGTCATCTCCCAACTTGGCCTTTTTCGCTTTACCTTTCCCTCTACCCTTCTTCGTCGACGTTGTCGCCGCCACCGCAGCTGTCAACGAGAACTTCTTGCTATCCGGTCGGGATTCCGCACCATCTGCCTGTTCTGATGATGGTAAACCAGGTTTCTCCGTTGTCGAAGCGACTGGTGCAGACTGACCAACCTCAGACGACTCTCGCTTGACCGGCTCGGAAGAGTTGACGACCCGGATCTTAAGTACTGGTGGAAGAGGTTCGGACTGCGTATGCGGCAGAGGATTGGGTGGTGGACGAGTCGTAGAAGTGCCAGGGTTACTCCATGGTAGTTCGGATGGCATAGTCAGCGATATAGAACGATGTGGTGGCGCCGAAAAGCTGACAGACGGACTGCTACTCGACGAAGCAGCGTTGGAGGACGTCCGTGTCAAGGAAATTGGGTCTTGAGGGGGTCGTAGTCCACTCGAATGGGGAGACGATTTCGTGGTTTGCTTTTCCAGTTGCGTTGCGAATCCACGCTCGTTACGGGTCGTGGGAGCTTCGCATGACAACGATGGATTTGTGAAAGACCGTGACAACTGATGGGCCATCGGCGTTGACGGCTGTGTAGGGGTATGATTCATCGAAGATGTTGACGCAAATCCGTTTTGCATGGCGCTAAAGTTCATGCCGGTTTGCAGTGAGAATGAAGGGTAATCCGCGTGACCCTGTTGACTGGTTTGGGATGCTCCATAACCGAGCGACGACCCGCGCTCACTCCCGCTAGCCGATCGCTGTTTATCCAGGATCGAGCTGATCTCAATCGGCATTGGGGCAACCAAATCAGGTTGGATATGCGTCTGTGACCAGTCCTGCAATCGGCGTTCTACCGCAGCAGGATCCATATAGGTTGACGTCGGTGCTGGTGGTGGAAGCTGATGCGGGGAAGGTGTGGTGAGAGGGGGCGGTCTCGGTTGCGAGTACGGAACGCTCTGATATCCGTTGGACGGGGATTGGAATGCCATGGGTTGTGGAGGATATTGAGCGGGCATAGGTGGCCAGGAGGATGACATCGCCGGGGGGAGTTGATGTCGAGGAGGCTCGTTGGGTAATATGCTTTGCGTCGGCTGCTGGACGGGAAGCGAAGGTGATTGTGAGACTGACGAATAACCGTTCACAACTGGAACCATATGCGACGGAGGATAACCGGTAGGTTGATACGGTGGTAAGTGCTCGGCTGCTAGAGGGGGTTGGGGGACAGCAGTCATGTAGTTATAGGCGGTCGCGGGAAGTTGGTTTGACATGGATTCGATGCGGGTTTGGCTTTGATTCATCATATTCATCTTCGCTTCGAGGAGCTGGTCGAACCGTGATCCGGTCCCAAGGCTGACGACGGTCCCACCAAAGGTGTCGCTGCGGCGGGTCAATGTCAGTGTCACAGCCAACGACACATTTTTGGGGTAATACGACAGCAAGACGAGTAGACTGAAGGTAGACTCACAATATTGATTCCTCCTCCTCCTTCTCGTTGGCTTGCGAAGTTTGTCCATTGCGTATCTGTCCATCGTATATATTCGCCTGCTCTCGATTTTGTTGTTCGTTCCCTCGTTGCTTTTGTTGGTCCGTAACAAAACACCTTCCACCCCCGATGGCATTATACTCCCAGCTCATCGCATCATTATCGTTCGTCGCAGGTGCACCTTGTTTCGGTTGTTGATACTGTGGTCTAGGGAGATATTGCTCTCGAAGCGCTTGATGATGTTGCTGTTCTAGACTATAGTCGTGTGGATCTCTCCACCCGATGGGCGATGGGGAAGGGGCTCTGCTGTGCGGCTGCGATTGTGATTGCGGTTGTCTGTCACGGGATGAGCTGGATGGAAGAGTAGATGGCGGTTGAGGTTGAGGCATGGCGGATGATGATGATGGACCAGAGGGAGGTCCGGGATGAGGCCACGGCATGACCCAACTGCTGGTGGGCAACGCTCCTGTCCAGTAAGGCGGTGTAGGTCCAGGACCTGGACCAATGCTTGGACTGGGTACCCGTGATGACGAGGACGTAGATGTGGATAGCGAAGGAGGTATCAAAGATGGATGTGATGGAGGTGGTAGTTGTGGTTGTGGTTGAAAATATTGTTGTCCATATGATGGTATTTGATGTAGTTGTGGTGGTGGTGGTGGTAGTAATGCAGGGTTCCCTGTCACCGCTGAGATGGGACCAGGACCGGGACCGGGCCCAACACCAACACCAACGCCATAGCCATCGCTATGACCTTGACCGTGTAGGATGGGAGGTTGACCGTAAGGGTAGAATCGATGGGGCATGGTAGAGGTTGAAAGAATGGTCGGAGGGAAGAGGGAAGGGGGAACAGGGTGAGGGTGAACCGAGCTGTGATTGCACGGATCGTTCTTGACGCCCCTCTTTCGATTGGTTACGGTTCTTTCACTCAACTGTGCATTGATTGATTACCTACATGTCAGCATGTTTTTGTGTGTTAGGTGGTGACTTGAAGGCACAAATCAAACTCACACTCACACTCACAAGGCGATGAGGGTTATTTATAGTAATAGAAATAATCCCGTATCGATGAAACGATACTAACCCGAAACCTCCCTTTCGACGTAACCGTAAAGATGTGATCGAACGCAGAGAGTGATAGGTATGTTGCGCTTGTAGTGATCACAGAAGCGACGTCGAGTGTAAGGACAGTGGAGTCGTGCCCAGAGTATAGGTGTCGAGTGTGCGGAATGCTTTCGATGAGTGAGATGAGATGAGATGAGATGAGATGGAAATATGTAATTCGGGATGACCGGTGATGTTTCCTCCGAGTGTAGTAAGTTGTCTTCTGCCTCCTTGTTGTGTCTACCTCTACCTCTATCGGGGGTGGCTGTCGAAAGCTATCGCCTACTGGTATTGTATTTGTGTATTCTTGGGTGTCAGAAAGAGTTGAAAGTCGTTTGGTATGGTGAGATGGACAGAGAGTGATCGTCGACTACGATTTGAATCAAGCAAGTTTCGGGATAAGATGGACGGGTCGAGTGTAGTGAGTGATTGACCGTTGGGTGCATGGATGTCATAATAATAACACTCAAAAAAGAGTACCCCTTAGTGACAGCGTATACGGTTTTGGACCCTTTTCGGATGCTTTTCGTTTTCTCCTTTTGGCCTTTTTGGCTCGATTCCAGCAGCTTATGCGGACTTTTTCACAACGTCAGATTTACAAACCTACAACACCTCATTACCCAACTACTTGCCGCTTGTAGTAGTACTGTGTATATACCCTTGAACAGATTTGTAATGATTTGGAACTCTGGATGTAATGCCGCGGACTGAACTGGACCCAGGACCCAGGAATCGGGTAACGAGGGTCCCGGTAAATAACCTTTCGGCTTTTAGCTCAGGGAAACACGGAAAATAGTGAGTACTACTCGTACCACCTTACACCTCACACCGCTTCGGAACATCCCTTAGTGTTGCAGATCATTTGCGTTAGAGAAACAAGTCTAAAGCATACCATAGATGACATAACAACAAGACTACTACTCATATTGTACTTCCATTTGATCTGCAATGGATACTTACTATTACTCTCGATCTACAACTTACTGTGTAATGATATTTCTATATGACCGGCCTCTCCCGAGATCAACGACGTACGCCATTCGATCTGAGACATGCCACTTTCACTCCAAGATGCTAACCACAAGAAAGCATTCCTTCTAAACATGCACTTGGCACTGTCCTTCATCACTCTTCAGCCGCCTCGTCGTCCCCTCCAAACATCTGAGCCAGTCCATCTGCCGCTTCATCCTTTGCACTGACAAACACCTCGAACGCCGTCTTCTCACCCTTCTTGATCTTCTCGTCTCGACCATGAGCGCCAGCTTTACCGAGACCGGCTGACCAGCCTTTCTCTCGAGCAAAGGCCGCAGGAGATCGATCCAGTAGGATATCCAGATCCTCATTACTGAAGACGGACGTCAGCTTCCTGCTAAATATACATCCTAGCTTTTGCACTTTACACACCTGATAATCGTATCGTCCGCACTGGCGATATTGATCTCCTCTCCCTCCAAATTCAACAAGGCTTTCGCCATCTCCGCAACACTCTCATTCTTCGCCTTGACCCTTCCTAAGATGACCTTTCCATTCTCGTCGACCACTCGACCGAATTTGCCTTGGGAGATGACCAACGCTTCCAGCTTTCGCTTGTTTCCCGCTTTGGCGAGGATTTTGGTCTCTACAGTGTGAGCCGAGACAAGACGGAAGACGAGAACGGGTTTGGTCTGACCAATCCGGTGGGCTCGATCTTGCGCTTGAAGATCCATTTGCGGGTCTGAACAAGCAAAAGTCAGCCCAGTGCATCCCCAACGCTCACACTTTAGGGTCTAGCAAGGTGGATGTTGGGAGCACACTCACTCCAATCTTGATCGAAGAAGATAACAGTATCCGCCTCAACCAGGTTGATACCCAAACCTCCCGCTCGCGTACTCAGCAAGAACAACTTGCAAGCGTCCGGTCCCGTTCCACCGTTGTTAAACTCGTGCATCTGCTCTCGTCTGGATTCTTGCGATGTAGAACCGTCTATTCGGCAGACTTTGAGCCCTTTGTACAGCGTTGCCCAGTCCTCCTAGTGACATGACATGAGCGGTCAGCTATCCACTGCCTATTATCCAGCAAGCTAGAAATAGCTCACGATAACATCCAGCATGGTGGTGAATTGCGAGAAAAGCAAAACCTTGTGCTTACGCTCGAACAACGCGTCCAGCAATCGGTTCAGCAACAACATCTTCCCGCTGGCATTGACCAAGTTCTGATCGATGACCAGTTCGCCAGTCTTAGGATCAGAAGGCCAGTCGAAAAGGAAGGGATGGGAAGAGATCTTTCGTAATTGCATAACGAGGTTTTGCAATCGCATGTTGTTGACGTGTTTCGCTATACAACCCAAGATTGGTCAGTTACAGTCTCGACATTTGGTACCAGCATCAAATGCGATCGCACTCACTAGCTTGCTTCAAGGCCCATTCCTTTCCGATTTGCTCTGCTGACTTCTCCACTACTCCACTCGGCTCTTCCTTCTTCACTCCGTTCTCTAAATCTCTAATGAATTTACTGTCGTTCTCCTCAATCTTGTAGTTCACTCTCTGCTTCTTCCTCGAGGCTCTTGCAGACTCGTCAACGGGTTCCACCTCTGGTGATGGTTCTTTGATCGCTTTCGAGTCATTCCCAGATACTTTATCGATGAGGAAATCTCGGATTTGACCAGATACGATAGCTTGATAGATGTCTTTCTGTTGTTGAGTGAGCGGCGCATAGAGCAAATATTCCTTCTTTGGCGGTAGATCCTTCTCCACATCGACCTTCAATCTTCGAAGCAGGAAAGGTTTCAGGATGGCGTGAAGGGAAGACACAACAGTGCTCTTGTTGAGTAGACCTTCGGTTCCTTGACCAGAATTCATCTCGTCAAAGTTGAACCATTGCTGGAAGGAATCGAGATCGTCAAAGATATCTGGCAGAATGAAGTTGAGCAGCGACCACAGCTCGGCGAGGTTGTTCTGAGATCGTTGTCAGCTTTTTTCATCATAGCATGCGTGGGGATGGCCAAAGCTCACATGTAAAGGTGTCCCAGTTAAGATCATTCGGTTTGCACTCGTGTAGGTCTTTAATTCTCGGATCAATCTGAGATCCATGGGCCTATGGTCAGCATACTTGCATCGCTAGATCGGGCAACTGATCACCACTCACTTGCAGTCAAGGTTCTTGAGTCGATGACCCTCGTCAACAACGATGAACTTCCACATGAAGCCGGACAAGAACTGACGGTCCTTCATCGTAATTTCGTAGGTGGTAACGACAATAGGGAAAGTCGAGGTATCGTTGGCTCCCGCTTTCAGCGCAGAACCAGTGGATTTACGACCTCCTTTACCCTTTCGAGCGGCGCCAATACCTGATTGACTGGGAGGTTGGAGTCGTGTCGCTCGTAGCTCGGCTCGATGTTCTGGTGTACCGTGATACATGAGGACCTGCGAATAGTCGATCAGCATTGCGAATTTAGGTGACCCAGCTATACCCACCGGTATGCTAGGACAAAATTTCTCAAACTCCATGATCCAGTTGTTCAGCACTGAAAGAGGACAAACGATGAGGAATGGGCCCCATGTGCCTTTTGACCGGAGATGGGCGAGGAAGGAGATCGTTTGTAGAGTCTGAGCAAAGCTTTGATTAGCTGCGGATCCGGTTCCAACTGGGATTACTCAGCTCACCTTACCGAGACCCATTTCGTCGGCAAGAATACCGTTCAAACCATTCTCGTACAGACTGATCATCCATTGTACACCAGCTAGTTGATAGTCACGCAGTTTGGCTCCAGTGACTAGTTCGGGTTGCTTGAAGGAGTATTGCACGTCGCCATCTTCCGCGTCCCCTTCCGCAGGTTCGGCATCGCCATTGGCTCCGGGCTCCTTCTTCACCCCATCGCCGTTCGCGTCGACATCGGCATCGTCATTGCCATCTGACGGCTTGTCCTATCGTTATCTCGTTAGCCAGACCTTTCCCGATCAGCCGTATGTCTTGGGACTCACGTCATCCTCTCCATCCTCGACCTTGACTCTCTTCTCCCCTCTTCCGCCCTCACTCCTTCTCTTTCTCTTCCCATTCGCATTAACTTCCTCAACGACTTTCCCCTTCTTCTCTCTCATTCCTTCTCTCCCACCAGAGGTCTCACCTCTCTTCTCCTTGTTCGCTTTTCTCGTCTCGGCACGTTGTTCAGCTTTTTGCTTTTCTATTTGTTGCCGTTCCATTCGATCACCGATGATCTTGGCGTAGATTGTGGATTTATCCAGTAAGAAAGATAGTCGAGCAGCACGAGCAGCGGCCTGTGTATAGGGATCGTCGGATGAGAGGTATAGGTCGGATATGTGATTTTGCATGATGGTCGGCCAGATGAGGATAAGCCAATGTACGGGTGGGTCATAACAAGCAAGTATAAGCAGTTGAATGGAGTTGCACAGAGCAGGGGGTATCGACGTCGGTCATAGTCGAGTTTGGTATAAGTATAAGTATAAGTGGAAGGAAGACAAAGGAAGGGTCAGCTTGCTGTGCTGACGAGATTTCTTTCGAACCAAACAAACTACGCCGAGTGGCGTGTGTGCGAGGGTGTGTAGCAGAACTATTGTCACCCTTCTGCAGTTGCGGCAGCACAGTACAAGAAGGATGTGGTCAGGCTCGGAACGGTGGTCTGTCCTTTATTGACAGGAATGCTTTTCCCAAGCTGACGTTACAACACCAATCCTTTACCCGAAGCAATACCACGAAAATAAAAGATAGACACTGACCTGCGGATCACTCTCCCCTTCCTCCTTCAGCTCTTCCACCAAATCCCCTACATCAGCTCTTTCTTCTTGTTCCCCATTTTCAATCTTTACTTGTTCTTGTAATCCTGGAGAGGCGGTACGCGGAGAAGCTGGCATAGGGGTAGAAGTGGTGGTGGAAGTTCCTCCCGTGACGAGACTCGGTGCGGCCGTGCTGGTGGTGGGTGTCATGTGAAGGTGTGTGTGTGCAGATAGAGGCCACTAGATGAGATAGAGATGTACAAGAGAGCAAGCTCGGTATGATTGACTGATAGATTGAAAGAGAGATGTAAAAGGTGATGTATCAATGTTCACACAACTTGTAATGTCCATACTCCTTTCTTCTGCATCCACTTTGACTTTTGGTCTCTCATCTGCCCGATCGTCGACGCTCTTCCCATCGCGACGCGTCCCGCTTTGCACATTACATCAACCAATTAATTATCCCGCGTGCCTACGACAGATCACAAGTTAAACAAAAGGCGCGGAGGATAAAATGCCACAAGTAAGAATGTTAATCGCTCCAAGAGAAACTCCGCGAAACTCCATTTCGATCAGGATTCTGCTCCCATCTCAAACTGCTGTGTACCGTCGCACCGTACACTCGTACACCGTACTGGGTTTGCTGCTTGCTCGCTTGCTGCCTGACTGGGGCTGTTACTGGTTTGGCTGCTTTGGGTGGGTGGGCTCCCTTGCACTCTGCTGCGTTTGGTGCGATTCGAGGTTTTCGTTTTGATGCGTCTTTAACACCCAGTCCCATTTTTAGATCTTCTCCTTATCCTTCAACAATCCAAAAAAATCAAGCACCATGTCTGCCAAGTGTGAGTGATAGCCTCGTCCAATCCTTCTCCCCTCGACAAGGCAAGGCAGAGTATGGGATATCGAATCGAAAACGGGGATGGAACAATCGACTTGGATCCAGTTCGACAACGAAAGGAAGAAGACTCTGAGAAGATGTTAGGGATGGAGATGGGGATGTGAGCAAAGACGTATATGGAGGGTGATAGGAGTGCAACACTTGAACAAAAGAGGGATGGGGGAGTTGCTTGCTAGATGAGGATTCGGGAAGAGGATGTTTGGTCACGACGGACAACCCAAATTCGACAGACGATATATCGACATCGGCACCGACTGGTTCAAACCGTCCTCGCACCTACCTACCTGCCTTGCCTGCCCCCACCCTTTGTCTTCTCATAACGTCGTGCTGATCTTTTCTACCCACCACAGCCGCCGCTGCCGGTACCAAGTTCCGAATGACCCTCGGTCTTCCCGTTGGTGCTGTTATGAACTGTGCCGACAACTCTGGTGCTAAGAGTGGGTTTTTGGTTTCTTCCCTCCTAGAGCGTCCTCGCTCTGTCCCGTCATTACGGTGCAGAGCAGAATGATATCGTCTTCTGTCGACAGCTTCGTCGGATTGTCGAAATTGGAATATGTAGCTAACGTCTTCTCATCTCAGACCTCTACGTCATCTCCGTCGTCGGTTTCGGTGCTCGTCTTAACAGACTTCCCGCCGCCGCTGCTGGTGACATGGTCATGGCTTCCGTGAAGAAGGGAAAGCCCGAGCTCCGAAAGAAGGGTGCGTTGGGGTTTTTCTCTACTCTACTCGGTCTGGATATACAAGTGTACATGCTGACGTATGGCTTTTCTCTCATTCTCGTCATATTGAATACTATTTCCTTTCGCTTTCCCTGCCTCTCATCCGCCCGCTCGATGCCCTTGCTTCACCCTCACAGTCATGCCCGCCGTCATCTGCCGACAGCGAAAGCCCTGGAGGAGGAGGGACGGTATCTTCCTCTACTTCGAGGACAACGCCGGTGTCATCGTCAACGCCAAGGGTGAGATGAAGGGAAGTGCTATCAACGGACCGTGAGTTTTGTTTTCGTTTCTTTTCAGTTATAGTTTGTAATGGCGGTAGATGTAGAAGGAAGGGACGGAGAGAATGAGAGATTGGTGAATGAACAATATACTGATGGTGTTCCTCTTGATCCCGCAGCGTCGCAAAGGAGTGTGCCGACCTCTGGCCCCGTATAGCCTCCAACGCCGGTACCGTCGTCTAAATCAAGTCTAGTCTTCGGTATGGGAGTTGGGAGTCCGGAGATGGGAGCGGGTCTTTTGTACGATGTTTTAGCTGAGCATGAGTCAGGCAGAGGCCGGAGCATGCACACTGGATCTTCATTCTCCATCTCAAGGGTGCGGGTCGCATTGCAAGCGGTTCACATGATCTAGGTTGATCGCTCTCACTTGGATTGTTTGGAGTTCATCTGAATCGAGAGCTTGACTGTAGTCACAACTGCGAATAACAATGATCACGCTGCTCATTGTGGAGCGAGAGTTCTAATGAAGTACAGGACACACAACATGTACATCCTGAACGAGAATTCGTGTATGGCGTATAGTATGATCGTTAGCGGTTGGAGGTGTATACAGTGATGGGTATATCTAGCCACAGCATCTAATCTTTCTAGATAAGAACGTCCCACAGAGAATAAATGACGGAATATCGTCCGTTTCGCTTCCAACATGTTTTGCGGTTCTGACAGTTCACGTCTTGGGCACCGACAAGTTCGAGGTATACCACTTAGAGTCTCCTTAGACCCCAGACGAACACCCCGATCCCCGCGAGATACGATCCCCAGATGACTACGCGGCAATCTCGTAATCAGCCTCAATAGAAAGGGATGTATCACCCCATCTCATGTATATCACCACTTACTCGCAGCTTTGTTGGGATGTCTTCGGATCGCCGAGCCAGGGAGATAGATCCCCATTATGTTGCAGTATATATGAGCGGTCAGAGGCGGTAGAACGGAGCCTATAGAGTCTCAGAGAGGGTTAGCAAGTCCAAGAACGGGCCACGGGACGAAGCGATGTCGAATAGACAAATGTGTCTAGGCGGGCAGGTGAAGAGAGACCCACCAGTCCTAAGGAAGAGGTACGACGCAAACCACCCAAACAAGGTCGTATAAGTCAATTGGAACACTGCGTCGACGGCGATTCATTCCATCAGCAACATGCTTGTACTTCGTCTTAGCTTGGTACCACTCACGGCAGCCTAAGATCGCTTGGACAGCAGCATTCTTAGTCGATCCGTTCTTGCGGTACACTTCCAGAGCATGATGAGCGTGTGCTGCAACGAATAGTGGTACAGAATCAGCACAGACCACAGTCAAAGCACTTCTTCTTCTCATTCCGGATTCTCCCAGCGGCAAGGTCACGTAGTATTTGCGCACGGCCAACAAGATAGCAGAAACCAGTCTGTCTGAAATCACACTCACCTATACCAAACCACATCGGCGTTCCAAAGACGAGTGATTTGAATGAAAGTTTTCCCAGGATCGAGACCGCGAGGATGGTAGATCTGAAGACGAGTTCTTCAGTGAATGGGCCCTGTCATAGCAGACGTGGTGGGCATTAGCATCGGTACGAATATGACCAATCTCTTGGTATCGCCCATATCTCTTTCATTGGGTAGCATCGGTCACCCTCCGCGAGGCCTCGCACAGCTCGTGAGGAATCTTGAAGACACCAGCTATGAAGAGACATTCAAAGACAACACAGCACTCACCACCAGATAATTCCTGACCTCGACCAGTCCAAACTCCCTCCAACCTCTCTTTACCCTCTCCCTAGTCCCTTCCCCCCAGTTCCTACCTCCCACGATGGGAAGTTCTCCATCAAGGTACATCGCCGCCAGCGGACCTATCAACAAGCTCGGGGCGATCAAGTAAGGTAGTACTCTCCCATCTCCTCGTAAGGCAGAAAGACCAGTAGGTAAACCAAGCAATTTCAAAGTTGGCAATACAGCACTGGTCCATGATTCCCACCCATTACCACCTTTGGAAGGAGATGAGAGGTTCTTGACGACGTAGAATACTCCCCAGATTGATAGTCCAGTAGCGCAAACTACCGCTTTCATCCTCCTTCTTATCGTTGCAGGATGATCACGACTCCCCACAGGTGGTCCACCTCGATTTTCGACGACGAACGCATCTTTGTCACTGGCTGAGATCGGAGGTATACAAGGTTCTCCATCGGCGGTGGTAGTGGTAGTGGTAGTGGAAGTGGGTGTTCTCGTACCTGGAGTAGAGGAAGGTGAGGTGAAGAAACGAGTTTGGGAGAGATAGATTGATCCAACGTATGTCGAGGTGAAGAGGAAAGAGAGGACGTGGGCGGTCGTGGGTGATAGACCAGGTAAGAGAGAGGCGGGGATGGACAAGGACGAGTCCATGGTGGACAAGGATGAGGAGAGAAAGGGGGAAGAGGGCGACTTTATGAGATGTGTATCTATTTGAGGTATGTTTGATGGAAGACGAGTAAACGAACAAGAACAATAGAAATGGACAAAGTGTTTTAAGCTTATTTACGGCATGGACGTGGACCGGCAACATTGGTTCCGAAGTAATCGCAATCATAATCGCAATCTCTCTTCCTCCAATTAACATCACATCACTACAATACACCGCAATCTCGTGGACCATGCTCGACACTCATTAAAAAAGCGCACTCCTGGCAGAACTGGATGTAGTTCGTATAGAAGCTACTTGACGTCCGTCTATACCCTAGTATCTCAACTCTTTCAGCTCGGCTCGAAGCCAGCACAATGTCACGACCTCCACCCCCGCCACCGCCTCCCTCCAACCCTCTTCAACGCGCTCATGCCCTCTCAGCCCACGCATCAACTCTCCTCCGACCTCTCAACCCGTCATCAGCAGCGCTAAACGATGCTCTGGTCGCATATCGCGAAGCAGCGGAATTGTATGATGCTCAAGCTCGCGCAGAAGCGCAAGGAGGTCAAGGGGACGAAGGGACCAAAGCGACATTGAATTTGTTGATCGTGCAACATCGTAAATTGGCACGAGATCTAGAGAGGAGAATAGCGAACACTGGAAGTGGAAGTGGGAGTGGGAACGGGAGCGGAATCACACTTAGACAGGGCAGTGGCAGTGCTGGTGCAACAGTGACCACATTAGGAGGAAGGAGCTTAGGCTTGGATAAAATGTTGTCGGCGACACCTTCCACCACCGCTGGGAGGAGCGCGAACGATGGATCAAGCGGTGTGGGCCTAGCTGCAGGAGCGATGGGTGCTTCTCCATGGCATCAGAATCCCGGAATCGGTACGTCGTATCGTAATCCGTACATTGACGGAAGGCCCCTCGCTGATGTTCCTGCTTTCCTCTCGTCCCAGCTTCACGTCTTTCCCCGCCCCGAGGTATCCCACCCTTCTCTCTACGTCCCCCACCTCCACTCACTACCCAATCTCAGCCCGTCATACCGACCATCAACAAACCCGACCCACTCTCTTCCTCTTCTTCCTCGTCCGAAACGACCACTATGGCCACCACGATCGGACCCGAGGATTCGTATATCCATTTTGGAGCTGCTCCCGATACCCTCGATCCATTCAGCAGGTTCTGGGGTATGCTCGAGAACATGTTGGAAGATATAAGTAATCCAGTTGTGTTCGCAAGTGCCCCATTGGATGTCTCACCTCCACCCTCGTTGCCGAACAATGCTGAGGGAAAGAAGGGGAAAGTGAAGAAAGACAAGGGAAAGAGTCGGAAAAGGGATATTGGTAAGAAGGAGATGAGCGAACGAGATCTTTCGCCTACGGAATCATTCTATGTCGTCAGAAAAGGGAAAGAGACACTGGTATCTGGTGAAGAGTCAGAGAACGACTTTGATGATGTGACGTCTAATGCGTAAGTTGGCAGCGATATTCCTTTCCTTCAGCTTGGGTGTATTCTTCCGTGCTGCTTCAGCCTCACCTCTCGAATCTCATTGCTGCTGACCCAAACCAGACCGTTGTCAACTACCTACTAAGTCCCTGACGCCGTCGAGCTAATAACGCCCTCCTGCACAGCGGACCATCACCAAAAACACTCGAAGAACTCATCCTGGAGAATACCTCACTCAAAACGTCTCTCGACTCACTCGCATCATATGTCCAGACTCTCGAACAGAACAATCGTCAACTCAAATCACAACTCGAAGAGAGGGAAAAGAAGGTTTTGAATACGATCGATGGTGTAAGACGGGAAGTTGGGAAAGTTAAGAGGGATCAGGAAGTTTGGAGATCGCAGATCTTGGCGGGGTCGATGGTCGCTCCGCCACCTGGTCCGGGAGCGGGAGCGGGAGCGGGGTTGACGATGGGCTCAGTGTTGGGTCGAGGGGGAAGTGGGAGTATGATGTCGGTAACACCGGGAAGTAGTAAAGATGGTCAACAAGTAGGGGGTGATAGCACAGGTGAGTGGAATCTCTCGGCCATTTGCTACGAATGCTGATTGGGAAATCGGATCACTCAGCCCTCAAGAAAAGGATAAAAGAGCTGGAAGATGAAGTGAAGGGTTTGAAGCTGGATAACGAAAAGCACAAAACTCATATCGAGAGATACAGAGATCGGGTGAGTTATTCATCGACCTCTCTCATATCCGGGTCCAGCTGTGCTATTCAATGAGCATGCTGGTCTGTTCAGCTCTTCTCTTCGTATGTGCACTGGCACTTTACTGACCATGTCCACAGTTCGAAAAGATCAAATTCAATGCTCGAGCGAAGAAACAGGCCAAACTGGCGGCAGAGGGCGAAGGCGGAGGAGGGAGTTCTCATCTCCAGTCGAACGGTCCCAACAGCGCAGATGCGGACGGTTAAGTGAGGTCAGATGAATGGAGCAGCTTTCACAGCTTCGTCCTGCTCGTGTTGGATATACGATTGTAATTAGCATAGCGACTCAGACCTCATAGGTGGATGACCATATGTATTTGTAGATCTTTGTACTGAGTGAATAGATGTCAAAGTTGAATACTTCCTCGCGGACTGGACTGGACAAGAACATAACACCATTATAAGATTGTAGCACAAGTGCGTGCGTATAAATACCCCCTCAGAAACCAAAATATCAAAAAGCCCACCAATGATTGTCCGTACCCATCCGAACCTTCTCATTGTTACCCAACCAGCGCAACACCTACTACAGCGCCCAAAACACCTGCCAATCCAATACCCATCAACGCGTTACCTCTCTCCATCTTCTGTCCTGCTCCTGAAGACGAAGCACTACCACTACTTCTCGCAGTTGACGAAACTGTCGCAGACGTCGCTGGTCTCGTACTGCTACTCAGAGGAGGATGCGATACCGCCGACGTAGGATAAATGATATCGGAACCGGTGTTGAATCTCCTTGTTGTGGACGACACAGCGGGATCAAGAGTCAAGAGCGAGGTGGAGGATGAAGTGCCGAGGGCGGTAGGGTTGGGAAGGGTGATGGTCACAGGTGGGAGAGTGACGGGGTTGAATTGGTCAGAAGCGCATGTGGTGATGTATGCTATAAGGGGCGATGAGGAGTAGCAAAAGGCACGTCAGCAAGTCAAATGGGGGAAGATGTGATATGAGCGGTAAGGTCGTGGAGATCAAATAGAAGAAAGTTCCCCAATCCCGCCAAGTAGGTATGAGATATCCCCACACTCACAGTTGATCAATTGCTGATAACTCGCTTGTTGAGTCGTTGTCGGGTTAAGACCCAAAGCACATTCGAGACAACTCCTATAAGATTGTTCGAGCGAAGTGGAGCAGAGACATGACGTGTCGAGTAGTAGGCCGGATCCGCATGTCTGTGGTGGAGCGAGATATGGATTAGCTTTACTGTCAATGAAAGATCTGTACAAGGGATGTGCAGAGGGACCTGGTTTGGGAGGGGGAGAAGACGAAGGGCATGTACACGAGTGCCGGTAGATTGACACGATCGACCAGTCCAAGTAAGGGGTATGAACGACAGTGCGGAAGGCAAATGTCAATCGACCCTCCTCCCCATTGTTCTCCGCGCATTACCCCTTCTCGAATGCGTTCCTTGGTGAAGAAAGCCCTCAGGTGTACAACGAACGAACACTCACGCTCAACGCATTCGAAATGGCACTACATTCCCCCGCACAAGCCTGTGGAAAAGTGACATTCGGAATTGTCGGAGCCGTAGTCGTAGCAGCTTGTCCTGCACTCGTACTCGTGCTAGTCCCAATCCCACTTATGCTAGTACTTGTACCGCTCGAAGTTCCGGTGCTGGTACTGAGGCTTGTGACAGAGGATGAGATTCCGCTCGTTGTCAAAGTGCCGGTGGGTGTAGGAGGGGAAGTTTGGATAGTAAGTAGATCAGAGGCTGAAGTGGTATCTTGTGCAAGAGCTGAGTGAGATGACTGGAAGTTAGCGACTGCAGCAAGACTCAGTCAGATGGATGCGTCGATCTAGAAGTGAAGAGCTATATACGTCGTGTGCAAGGATATGGTAGAGTCAGAGCGGAACTTACCCACACCCAAAGCGGACAGACCGACGATCAACGTTCGCAACGAGACCATCTCGATCAGTGGAAAAGTATGTACGTGCAAAGCAGTCGTCTAAAGCTTAATACGATCTCAATGTTGTTTACTTGGATGTGAACGTATCTGTATGTACCTTTACTTTTGGAAACGGAGCGAAGAAGGATGCCAAGATGATTGAGGCCCTCAAAGATCCAGATTACCTTTTTCCTACAACGATGATATACTGTATCCTCACCGGTGCGAAATGATCCGTCCGCGTCTGTACTCTTTACAACTGCGAACTGTAGATAACCATGCGGTCGATACGTTTTATCTTGCATAACTTTGTAATTTCAAAGGGAATTTACGGCCGAGTAAGTTAGTAGTTAGTACTTAGTAAGTATGGGTGGTGTGCATATAGTATATGAGTATCCCTTAGGTCCTTAGGTCCTTATGCTTACTATAACACAATGACATAAAACCTTCTCTCTTCCTTCCTTCGTTTCTTCAATTTTTAAGGCTGTAGATTTCAATAGGCGCTGAGAAGTTGGGACAGGGGGACCGAACATGATTTCTCTTCTCCTGACTTGTTCTCTCTCAGGGGTGATTTCAGCAGACGACAAATGTAAACCCTATTAAGCGACATCTCATCTCCGCTTTTTACCCCTCACTTGTCCAGCGGGTATGAACATATGGACACATGGACACAACCAGGTCCAGAACTTGCGAGGGCGAGACAAAAGCACATGTGTGTGTGTGTGTGTGTTGGTGTCGATAAGCTTACTCCATATTAATATCATTGAACTGTACTCGTTCGTACCTCGCTTTGTGCGAGAGAGAAGCAGAAGCACAAGAAAATATCATGTTTCATATGCGTACCAATCAATTGCACACACAAATTGTTCATCAAGCAAGGTACAGACAGCAGGTTCAGCAGGTACAGTACTACTCGTACTCGTATTGTATACTCGGAGAGAAAGTAATGAATTTCATTAGCCCCACACTACAAAATTGATGCTAGTGCTAGTGTGGTTTGATCGTTTCCTGGATTTAATGATCGACACTACTCCGTACTACTACTAGTAATAGCTCCAGATACAGTAATAGCCGTGGGACTTCCTGCCGTCGGCAAAGGACAGATCGTCATTAGCCTACATTATGAAGCGGAACACTTCGTACCTTTTTGGTCAGTAATGGTGGTGGTGGTGGTGGCAGCCGAATTGTGGCAGTAAGACGACTCATAGGTCGAATCGCACCATGACTGCGCTTGCTTGTTATCGACACAATCTGCATGCGCTCGCGGCCTCTCGCCAACAAGTCACTATAATACGTTACGCTACACTATCATGTATGGTGTCTGTCAACCTCTCTCTCTCTCTCTCTCTCTCTCACGACCGACCGCATATTGGAACACACAAGACCAAGAACAAAGGATATGATTAATGCTATATACGATGAGAATGACAATAAGAATAGCACAACAAGGAACATCTCCAATTTCGTTTATGACACATTTTCTCTCTGAAACCCCCTGAAAAACCCCAAAAGATCGAGCAAAACCAACCACGACCACAACCACCAGATCACCTTCCACTGTCCGCTCTAGGCGATAGCATCGGCATTCGTCTTCCCCCAACCTTCATGAGCTTGATGAAGCGGCTGCATGTAGTTGTGAGAGCCATTGGCGTTCGTACCGTTGGCTTCCCACACACCTGGGGCAGCCCCAGGGAGAGAAGCTGACGCGTGCGATGCCCATTGTTGATCGTTCGAAGGGGCTGCTTGACCTGGGACCGCAACGCCTCCTGAGCCGTTAACAACAACACCGTTGCCATTGCTGCTCGCCGAGCCGGCTGAAGAGGGCGGTCCGGGGTTGGCAAAGTCTGGCCTGTTGGACGTCGGAAGTAGCCTTGAGGTGGACCCCGCATTCGTATGAACGGGCTGCCAGGTAGAGTATCCCTGTGTCGTCGTCGGCGTATATGTCGCCGAAGCTGGGATCGGTGATTGAATGGTGGTATGAGCATGAGGGTCCGGTGGGTAGAAAGCCGAGAACGAGCTAGGAGCAGTCGATGGCGGTTGGTAGTTATATGAGCTGGGTTTGACATCGTAGCCCGTGCCAGGTGGGTACATGACCTCGGGAGGACCAGGTTGTGATTGTCGTCGATGGCTGGCAGCATGACCGTAATGCAGACTGACTGACGATCGAGGACTGGTCGCGCTACCAGGTCCATAAGGCTCATATCTCCTACTCGAACTGCCTGGCCGCATGGCGCCCGAAGCCGTGCTGTGAACACTGCTGCTGGAGGACTGTCGGGCGATGGGCGGTGCATAATGCATCGAGGCGACCGAGGGTGACTCGTAGAATGTTGAGTTGGCACTCCCAGGTCCCATATATGTGGAACCCTGCATGGAGTGAGCAGGAGACGGCAGAGGAATAGGCATGGGCACTGTCACCGATCGATTTCTGGGGGAGCTGACTCTAGGCGCATGTGATGTCATCTGAGAATAACCGGTATCGTAAAAATCGGCACTCGTTGAGGAAGTAGGGAAGCTGTGGAATGAATAGTTGCTTGTAGGTGATTGCGGGGAGGTAGGTTCCTCGGGCTCGCCTCTGTAAAATTTGAGATGAGCGGCATCCAGATGTAAATTGTCACATGAACTCACCTGTACCTGGGAATGCCATCCGGACCGATCTCGATCATAGGGGGGAAGCGGAAGTTCTGCTTGTGCAGGTATTCTGCGCTGATGTCGAGTGATGCCAATTCCGGGATAGTGGAGGGCGTTCGCAGCTTGCCAGCAAGAACATCCTCAACGGAATAGTACGAGACCATATGTTGGGCAAAGCCATTCACCGAAACAGACATCGTCTAAACATGAGTATGATAAGCTTAGACCATGACCCGTGACCAGATTGAGATGACCTACCTTCTTGACCAGACCACCATCCTTGAACTTGTAGCTATTGGTCAAGCTGCCGACCAACTGTCTCTCCTTCTGCCTATCCATCGCTCCACCACCTTCACTCGCACTTCGAGGCCTCGCCAGAGCTCCCTGACCTAGGGGCGACTGTTCAGAGCCCCCAGCTTGTTGAACAGCATGCATCTGGTTGGGAGGAGTATCCATGACGCTTGGTTGCAGATGATGGAGGCTGTGCGGAGATCCATTGAATGACTGAGATGCAATGCCCATTGTTGCTGTCGCGGGTCGGGTGAGGGGCGTAGATCCAGATGGGGAATCGTGGATGGGGGAGTCGGATGATTTGTTCGGGGTTGACCCAGCTGGGTGTGATTTCTTATCGGTTTCACGATAGACCTTTTTATGATTGTCAGTCCAATGCCAGATGCTAGACTGCTAGACAGCAACAGCGAGGTTCGTTCGGTACTCACAAGGAAGTTGCCTAATATTCTGCTCGGGCTCCATACCAGTCCATCGGTCCATCGTTTGATCCCACTCTCATGTTCGTCGAAAACAAACACAGCACCTGATTGAACCATACCACGTTCCCTCTCTATCAGTCGTCTTGTGACTCTCGGAATCATACCACGTCGAGCCGCTTCGAAGACTAGGAGTGCATCGAAAGTGGTCTCGATGTATCCACGGAAAGGTGGGTCGAGGTTGGGTGGAGGGGGGGAGGGTGCTGTAGCCGTCATGAGTGATATATTCGAGCGAGGTATCAGAAGTCGGTAAAGGATAAATGTGTGACGGGATCCACGTTATGCGACTAGAGATCTATTGTCAAGGTAATGGTGATACAACGATGAGTGCGAGGATGGTTGTCGTTCAATGTCGGTATCGTTTTGGTACAGTGTAAAGGGTCGTGGTAGAAAGAAAGTTTGTTGGAATTGGGAGATGTCGAGAGTGAGGAAGTTATACAATTATGAAGGTTTATCAGCTGTCAGTTATATGTAGATGAGGGGGGTGTAAAGCAAAAGCGGGGGTTTTGGTATGAAGGCGGAGGCTAGGCCTATAAGCTTATATTATATATGACTAGTGCAAGGGAAGGTCAAAACAACGTAAACGAAAAGAGAGGATGGCATAACCCAGTTGGAGCACTGGTTAACTATCCTGGGTGAAAGAGGCAGAAGTGGAGAGGAAACGGTCACAAAGGTCGAGAATCAAACATAATTCGTGAAGCGAGTTGATTGACGAGTGATTATACGGTCGGAGCTGGACTCTCAACGGCGATCACTGGTACGTACTTTTACACGAACCTGCCCCTTGGGTTAACGAGAAGACGAGTAACGCCAAGGCGGAGGGGGGAGGGTGTTAAAGCGGTCCAAGGACGAAATGACAAAATGAATCTAAAAGTCTGGCCAAATCCCCCCGACTTTCCCTTTTCTGAACGGGGGTGTCGTATTAAGACAAAAGGAAGCGAACTAGATAAGATGAACAAATTGTGTATTGGTCATGAATAAGAGGAAGAGATGGGAATGGGATGGCAACAAAGCAGGGGGTGAGATCAGAGGTCAAGTTGAATGGAGGGAGGTATGAATGGAATTAGACGAAGTTCCGACCTTGAAGGTGGCAAGGGTGTAATTTTTGATTACGGCAAAGATATTAAAGGGGAAAGGAGGGAGAGATGGGGGGGAGAGAGGCGGAAACAGTCTCAGGGTATAGAATAACCTTTAGACTTTGATTCCAGCATCTGCCCGTCTCACCTCGATTAAACACCTTTTCAGGAAACAAACAGTGACAGACAGAGAGACAGAGAAAGAGAAACAGTCATGGGCTCCTACACCCACAAAACGAGGAGAAATGGAAAAAAGAAGAAAAAAAAAAACAATACAATTCCTAGCACTAGTCGGCAGAGGCTGCCGAAGAATCGATACGAAAGAGACTCACCCTGTCTGTCACTAGCTTAATTCTTATTCGTGTTGTCGGTTTGTCTGGTACGTAGTTGAAGGACAAGCAAGTTACCACCACCGTACCGCCGGATCACTTCGGACAAAGAGGTAGCTAGTAGACCCGTGTAATGAAGAGGGTTGAAAACGTTCCTGGACGTCGGAAAAACTAATCAAAATTGTCGATCACGGTTGCTTAGTGCTATCCGGTGATGCAGATTCAGAGGACAAACAACAGAAAGGTTACAGGACACACATCAGCGGACCATCCTTGCTCGATATATATACATATGGACGGATTATCTCGATGACATACCTGAAAATTTCGTCGCGTTGCAACGGCTGCTGGAATGTGCCGTATCGGGATCGACGTGATCGGAGAGGAATGTAGGTACCTGTTCAATTCGACAAAGGTGTCCGATGCAACGTCAGTGATGGGTTTATCCAGTCGCTCTCATCCTATAAAGTCCGAGCAATCAATGATCAAAGCGCCGAGACGATCGCTTAGATCACTGTCAACCCGATCGTTTCCGCAATCTCGTTCGACTGCAAACTTGATCAAGGCCGTCTCGCGCCGACCCAAATATAGCCCGTTATTCGCGGATATACTCGTGAGTCACCAAATAACGTAAACGACAAGGAATGAAAACCCGAAGAGGTAGCAAAACCTCCAGCTGTGCGACGTCCTCGAGGGATAATAGAACACCCCATGGAACATGGCGTTCGATGATCGGATCAAAGTGAGATGCAGTCATCGAGGGAGAGCGCAAGTAGTAAAAGATGCTTGACCACATTTTGCTACGTGCTGGAACCGAACCATGAATGGCTCGGTAGAGATCGGGGAGATAGGATGGGGATAGATTGCCACGATGAAGATAGATTCAGGAATATGATCGCCTCTCGGATGATTGTAGAAAGGGTGGGTTGGTTAACAGATGGGAATCCAGGTTTAACCAGGTGTGATCGGAGATCCCGCACCAATATCTCCATCTTACGGTGGTCGATGTCTTGACCTTTCTCACCTCCGGTCGCCTGCGCTCGAGACGGCCGTCCGAATATGTAGACAGGGAAACAAGATGCGGACCGAACAATACAAGTCCCGAATGCACGCACGAGACGGAAAAACCACTCACGGATGGCAGGGTTATGCACAGCGTTGAGCGCAGTGACGTAATGTTACCACTATCTGGGTTGTAATGATTAACACTTGGCATCATGTGCCGCTGCTTGGTGAACCGGAACTTACCTGTAACGGAGGCACGGGGAAGCAGTCCTTCTACGATTTGCTATTGCTGCAGTCTAGTCAGTATTGCACGATTCGATATACACAAGGGGTGGATTGAGCTAGCTCTGATAATGGGAACGAAACTTGAAAGGCAAAGCAGACGGTTATAACATAAAGCTTGGATGGGCAACGAATCCGTCCTGCCCCTTCAGCCCATTCTGTGCCATATGCGTGTCCTCCTTTGATCTTGCTTCCCATGAGGGATCGATGCACCACGGAACATTCCCACTAGGAGCATTGACCTTTCTTCGGTCGGATTTGCCGGGCGGCTGGCGACGGTGATCATCGAGCAAGGATGGCATGAAAGGAGGTATGGATAAAGGAAAGAAGAGAAAGGGAGGAAAAATGAAAGGATACGCGGGACCTGAGACGACTACGGTAGAAATTGAAACGATACCGACGACCGTACAAGAAGGCAATCAGAGTGGATACAATGGGGAGTGTAGTGTGTTGGGCGGCAACGAGCAACATCCAGATGACTGGATGCACGAGACGACTGCTCAGACAGAGTTCAACGCAAAGTTGACTGAAAGGAAGGCGTACACGTAGCCAAGCCGACCCGAGCCTGATCCGGGAAATACCAGTCCAAGTACTCACATAGGTAGAACAATCAAGACCTAACTCGTTTCATATCCCTCTTCAAGCCGATCTTGAGGTCTTTTGAGCTTGTCGATGTGATACTGGCTTGCTCGTTGACACGCAAGGTTGAGTTGCCGTCTCGTCTCGTTTCGTCTCGTTTCGTCTCGATTTAATTCGATTCAAACCGGGCTCGACAGTTGAAAGAGATTGAGGCAAGAAGGATAAAGAGTAATGTAATTGGGTGAGTGTGTGCGATGAGGAGACTCGAGTCGGAACGGTGGGAGGAGTGACTCGTGGGTCGTTGTTTCCGCCTACTGGAAGTTCTGACCGCGTAGCTGGGATGACGATGTAAGTCTTTACTGCCGGGTATGTCGCCTCGTGCCCTCGAAGCGGTTAGCCGAGCGATGGGAATATCGAGGTAGGATTGAGACACTGGCGGGCAGGATATATAGAGTTGTAGGGGTCGTCGCTGTGCTGAACGAGACAGGATCTGAGATCAGCGTCGTAATGATGCGAAAGATAGGAGGTTATCAAAATTGCGAATGCTGCTATGAGAAACGAAATCTGAGATGATAGGAAACTTTCACGGAACTTCCAGAGGATGATCATGGGATTATAAGATGCCCGAACAAAACAGTAAAGTGGAAGAAAGCTGGCAGAATAAAGTAGCCCGCAAGAGTTTCCGCAGCGCAGGAGATCTATAGAGATCTAGTGAGGGAGAGAGACACACAAGAGTCCCCGGGCACGAGAGCTACCAAACCCAAACCAGCTCGACAAGGTTTGTGACAAAAACAACAAGAGAAGCGTTCCAGGCATCGCACGTCGAGGTGCTCTCGAAACCCGGTAATGGTCGATGGAGTACCCCCGATCGACTACACCTTTCACCACCACAGGTCACATCGGCTGTACCCAACAAATTGTGCCTTCACAAGAGATTCCAACGGATTGTGCACGTTTGTGCGATGTTCCAGTCAGAACATGTGTCCGCAGGAAAGGGTACGTACGAACAGGTACCGCTGGACACGTACGCAATCGTACCGACCCAGACGATAATGGGAGGGGTAGGGACAAGAACAAGGTTGTTCTGAAGAAGCGACGCGGAGGAAATGGGGAAACAAGGTTAAGGTGTAGAGATGATATCACGGGAACACACGAAAGGTGGAAGGATTCAATGCACAGAGGCACAGAAGGAGAAGAGAGATTTGGAATACGTACCTTGACAAACTGGTCTACCACCCCGACTCGATTGAGCAGATTCGTCCAGTACCAATCCAGGGATGAGTCGTACTTGCGTTTCTTCTCGGGAAAGATGGAGCAATGTCGTTCGTTGCTCGTGTCAAAGTTCGCACCGAGCTTTGATGCTTCGCTTTCTACCTTAGACAAGGGCCAGAACGTGGGAGGAGGGAGTAAGTATGCGAGTGCGTCTTTGCTTCTGATGCGTTTCCACTGTTCTATCCTCCTCTATTCTGAACTCTTATCGATAATCGTCCACTTGGATGACGACAGCGGTTCGGGTATTGACCGGCCAAGTTGAGATATCAAAAGTGGAGGACAGTCGATTCGCTGTTCTAAAGGTAGACAACGTCAGAGATCGATGGGTGCACACTGTGGGACTACGTTTGGTCGATGGGTCGCCAGGTGCGATGCGATAGGGGGCAAATGAGGTGTCTGGGTGTATAGCAGGCCGAGTAATATAGTGTGCGTCGTCGTTTTGCGCCAGAATGGTAAATCCCCCGATTGAGCCGATAGCGCGAGACGTTGAACAAAGTGCCGAGCAAGGGAGGGAGAAGGCGAGGACTTGACGGTACGGCTGCTACCACTGCCGCATATACCAGCGTTGTCGCTGACGACCGAAAGAACAATAATTGTTAGCATACACCTCATGGCTCGCTTCTGGTCTGATTAAATTGATTTTAGTGGGAACTCAATCAAGGACTCACACCCTGTACTAGACTAACGACCCGTCTATCTCAGCTTCTGTCCACGTTTCCTATTTCTATCTCTGGCTCTGCTTCCCTCGTGATCCGGACGAAGCCTACGATTGTTACCAACAGGTCGTAAGGGGAGGAGTATGGGTACAATACGATTTGCTGCTGTTTACCGATAGTATAGATCGGGGGTGTCGCAAGTACGAGACGCCGAAAGTATGGAAAGTTGAGAGTCTAAACTGACGATCAGAATAGAGGAAGGAAATGGAAAGATGTATGTACAGAATGGGAGAATGGTTGTTGAAAGGCGACCGTTGATATCAGTCGAGATTGCAGGAGATCAAGTTGACGATGATGATGATGATGATAAATGAGAAAGAAGGCAAAGCGGATGACGACAACATCGAGTGGTGGGATGGAATGTTTACTAGGCCACGACGATCGCTCATATCCTATCGTCGTGTTCTTTGCTTATCCCGATAGATCAATACGAGGAGTAAGTACTACTACTGCTAAGCTGCTCTTAACATCTTTATGCCTCTTTGGGTTTCCTCCCCCCTCTTCCCCCCCCTCCTCTCTCTCCACACTTTGTCTGCTATCTTCCTCATAATTCGTTATCGGAGAATTTATCCTCCACCATATTAAAGCGATTTCGTCATCTCTCATCTCACAGCGCTACTGCTCCTCACTCCTCACTATCGACCCGGTTAGCGGCTATGACGAGCAATTATATGCATCCATCTGTCTAAACAGTTCGTTGGGCCTGCATGCTGAACGTGAGCAGGACAATTTCACTCCACGCCTGCGAAGAGCGACGAAACGGAAACCGAACAGTGCTAACAGACTGATCGAACGTACCGGGGAACACGTCCATCTGACATTCAGGCGTTTTGTCAATGTCCCATCCACCATACTTGCAATCTCGACATCTCCAACTGCGGCTTATCTCCCCGTTTCCGGGCTAGCAAAAGGGCGGTGGAGGGCGTGAGAACTGTTCCAGCTCGGGGGATCGTCCTGAGGACAGGAGAGAACAGCGCTGAACATAGCAAAGGCAGAGAGCATGAGCATGAGCTGAGAGGAATACGCCACTCGGGTGAAGAGGAGCTAAACAAGGTGAGACCTTTCCTTTATTATTGGCGGCGCCCAACTAAATTCTCCGAGACTGAAGCAGGGTGAATTGTTATGGTAGCTCGAGAGCTTGCTAGATCCTGGTCTACTGCGGTGATCTTCCGTCCTGATTGCACCTCCTGGTCTGGACCGGGAGCAGAAGGGAGAGGAATATCATTGAATGAATGACATACGGTCCAGCATGGTCTTGCTAGCGACACATGACAACTGTCGGTGTCTGAGGTTGCATGTCCCATGAGACCTAGCAGACGCGGACACGGAGATGGAGATGGAGCCAAGACATGACCAGGTGATTTCGTTTCTCTGTATGCAACTTATGCTTACAGGTTGACGTACGCGCCACCTATATGTGTTCTGACATTGGATTTATGTAAATTGACTCGCGCAAAACGTACCCAGAACATGACATCAAACGAAAGCTGTCGCGCAACGAACGCCACCACTTCGAGGAGCCGCCCTGAATAGATTCCCATGAAAGAATACCGTACAGCTACGTGAACGCCGTCCATTCGAAATAGGTCTCAAAAGGGGTTGACTTGGCAATACGGATTGGACGTTGAGACACAATCGTGCGAACGGGAACGGTATTTGGTGTGATGCCAAGATTGATGCGACAGCAACTCACCCGGTCGCAGACAGAGAAAACATTCGGTATGGTCTCAGGTGACTCTGAGTGCTGCGGCCGCATTGCGACCGCAGTTCCAACGTGAGCGCAAATCAGAAAATCACGAATAGAACTGTACAAGTTGGTATTCTCAAGTATGTGGAGGTCGAAGTGTCGGAGGGTCGGAGAGTCGGAACGGCAGGGCGGCGATTGGGTTGCAATAAGATTCAGGTTGTGTTTTTTTTTCCTCCTGATCACGAACCTGACCTATACAGGTCACAATCCCTCGATCTCTCATCTTTTAATTTATCCCCATCCCAATATTACCGTAAGTAAGGTCCCATTCCATGATCCTGGAGTGGGAACAATCGAGACCACCACCACCATCACCAAAACCACAATCACTACGAGATCTTCCGGGCGATACAGATGTAAATTCCGGCTCCGAACCGTTGAGTAACATTACGAGAACGGTTTTGTCCGTGCCAAGTCAATGCGTTATCTCTTTTTGGGTGTCGATGGCGATGTGGGGGCCCTATAGTGATTAACGGTATCCAAAAATATGGCATAACGTTAACGGAGGTCACATTTGGCTCCCCTGACGGCATTCACCATGACCATCTCGACCCACGGAGATGATCATCGCGATCTGGGTTCTTGTCTTGACACCGTGTACAACGTAATTGACTCACAATCACGATATATTCCAGCTCGTATTCATCCCACTTCTCGGAGCGGCGTTAATGTATGTGATAATGGAAACCTCTCTCGTTATGTTGTGTTGCTCGGTGTGATGATTGACAGACGCCGAAAGGACTGTCCATCGTTGATGAGATGTCGGCATGGAACTACCAGTGCACGTTTTCCCCGGGGTCGCTCCCGCTTGTCAAGCTGAAGCGGGGAAACCTCGGAGGCCAGAATAATCTGTGCACAATACGTCCTCGCACCATTCGTCATTCTTTCAATGCATATATGATGAAGGATGACTTAGTGTAGAGCAGCTCGGGTGTGCAAAGTAGATCAAGAAAGCCAGTGCCAAACCGTAGGTGTGGGTCTGAAGCCACAATACACCACTTCGAAGAGGACTACACAATCCACATTCACAGGCACATTGCGCTCGCGGGATCAATTGAAACAGGTAATCGTTACTGTCACTCGCCACTGTGTTCCACATATTCCGCATGCCTCCAGAGCAGTTGTGAGGCGCAGTTGTACGTGACACAGGATAGATCCACAACTCTATGCCGGAGACTGCTTTGTTTCGTTTTGCTTACACGTTACAAGTTGGGTCAGCATATCGACCTCCCCCCGGGTGAGGAAGTAAGCGGATCCAAATGTGTTTCGCGCCTGCTGCTGTCATTAACGGATTCTATTGTATGCAACGACGACGCCTATGAGACATATGTACTACGTTTTTTTCTGTTTCTGAAGTACATGTGACTCCCAAAGTAAGCTTACTCGTTTCAAGGTGAGGTTGGGAATTTACAGCACTTATCATGCAATCACAAAGACCATCACACACAAGAGATAAAAGATGACGGCAACATGCGACCGGAATCGAACCTTGTTTTCACTACGTCAACCCCCCTGCTCTGTGGCATCTGACCAAGGTTAAACTTTCCAGAGTGACAAAGAAGGATCATTTTCTCATGGTACGTAACTCGGGGTCGTGTTTGGTTTTTCTACGCTTGTATGCTTGTACCCCGAGTTTCGATGATGTATTCACTGCTAACGGGACCGACGGCCACTACGCTAGCTCAAAAATATAATTTGAATCCGATGGTTTGATGACGCAAGCTGGTTGAAAGATCGGTAGTGGCATTGTTTGTTCGATTCGTCCTTGGATCACTTGTTGTGGAACGGCGATTGCTCCCCCTCATGTCATTTTATAGCACCTGATCGTGGACGTTCAGGTCTTCGCTAGACGAAATATCACTCCTTGTGGTTATACAGGCGTTGTGAGCTATTTGGTCATGTCGAGAAGCGCAGTGCGGTCAATCGCCAGCCGCGATCGAGAGGCTGTTGATCGACGTAGAAGGTTGACCCAGTCAGAGCTCAACAGATGACATGACTCATACCAACGCGAGTCGCTTCGATTCGACTTGCCATAGCGTCGTGAAACATACAGGTATTTGTGCCTGCCCTGTCGCCTAATCTCGATCACGATCGGCCTTCAGACATGCGTGAATCTCGGACACGATACGTCCACCGCTCCGAACTTGATATCGCAGCTGGAATTTTGCTTAAATGACCCTACAGTATCGTCGCGTGAAGCTGTCAGGTAGTCGCCACTGCTCAGCCACTCGATCAGGTTAGTTACTGTTCGCGACAAGCTGGCAAGTCGTGGCGTTGCGCAGCGATGCGTAGTGCCAAACGCCTCCTGAAGTAACTGCACCCTAAAAGCAATGAGAGACACACAGTCACACCACAGCGCAGCGTTCTCAGTGACAGTCCGTGAACCGTCGGATCGCAGCTCGTGATGGGTCCCAATAGTCGTTTCATGTGAAGAAGGCCAAGTACAATGGTCAAGCGCATGAAGGACTAAGAACTAAACTTCCGGGTATGATGTGTAGCAGAAGGATGCTCAGGGAAAAAGATAATACAACAGCTCAGCCACAATCTGCATCAACCCAACAACTGTGCAACCGCCTATTTTGTTTTGTAAGAATGAATATGTACTACTCTCTCAAAACAAGATACCCCATCGTAGAATAGATTCATAGGTGATTATAAGAGATATCTACAAGATGTACAAAGAGGCCCGATAAATCTCTGACAGTTCATACTATAAGTTCGCGAGAAGAGTGTCGGATATTTACACGAAAACATTTGTTGAAGACAGGTCGGTCAAGCCATTACTTGCCACTTGCATCCTCTGCCCAAACGTCTTCCTCATCTCCGTCTGTGTTCAAAAGATGATCCTCATCACCCCACGCTTCCAATCTCCCTCTTGCCTCCCCGTCTTCCCACCACACTCTCACAATAGCCACACTCGCATTGCCAACAACCATCTCCATCTTCTCCTCCTTGTCAGTGTCAGTATTGATGGTCAGACTATCGGGTACATGTAGATCGATGGGACTTTTCGGCTCATCACGCGTGAGGATTCTGAGGAAACCTTTGAGACATGCTTGATGAGTAACGACGAGAACGATGCCGTTCTTTCCGGCGAGACCGGAACTAGCTGATGCGCTGGGAGTGCGAGCGATCCCAGGACGTGGAAGTGAACGAACGATGGAGGGTGTGTCGAATGGGTCAGTGGGGAGTGGAGACACAGGCGAAAGCGGGGAAGTTGGGCTTGTGGCGGTCGAAGAGGTAGGCGTGTGCATTCGGACAAGCACCGAGAGCCAATCATGGAGGCGACTCAAGAGCCTGTGGGCAGTGCGACATAGCACAGCAGTTAGTATTGGTTATATCACACTCGCCGAGATACAGCACACGGAAGGAAGGGGGAGTCCCACTTACTGTTCTTCAGGCTCGATTCCACATTCCGACAAACGACAGCACACCTCATCCCACAGCTTGCCTTCAGCAGTGCCAAAAGCGCGTGAGCGAAGTCGACCATCAATATAAAGCTTCGCCTTCGCCCGAGGTTGAGCAGAGAGTATGACCTCGGCAGTCTGTCAGACGCATGTGTGTCAAGGTTCGATCCCATCCCAATGCCACACAAGAGGTCGGAGGCGACAAGAAACGGACACTCACCTCCTGAGCTCGCTTCGTGGGACTTGACCAGGCTTCTGTGAATGGGATCAGCTTCAAGTGCTGAGCCAGCTTTCGAGCTTGGTCTTGGCCTTGTGGGCTGAGGGGCTCGTCGATAAGTCCTTGAACTTTCCCGGCCTCGTTGCTGTGCATTAGGTTGAACGATCAGTCCAAAGAGACCTTCGCCACCCAGTATGTCCAGCACACTTACAGCGCAGTTTGGCCATGTCGGACAAGGTAGAGTAACATCGTAGTGCGAATAAGTAGTAGTAGGCTTAATGAGAAGTGTAGCGGTTGAGGTTGAGGTCAGCCAGGTAATTGGACGGTTAGTTGTTAAAAATGAGTGATATCGCGTTCAGTCCATCTCTCTTATATCGTGACAGATCTCGAATTCTGCTACACTGAACCAGTCGCTCCCTTTCATCGACATCTTTGCCTATCGCAACGACCACCAACGTTCGTCTTCCACCGGACGCATGAAACACCCATCCTTTCAGCACCTCCTCCCAAGTCATAACATCAAACACCAAGATAATCTCAGAGTGCATGCAAGATAATCCGCTATCCTTCTATTTTCTAGGGGAGGGATACAACTAATCGACCGTAACGAACGTGCGATGTATCGTCTATGAGGGGAGGAATTGGGGAGGGAAAACGGTTCGGGGACCGTACCAGTTGCCCTTCAACATTCGGGAGAAGTAGGCTTTGGGCATGACGTCCTTTGTGAGGTGGTAGAAGAGTCTGTAGAATGAGGATATGTCAGCGTGCGTCCAACTGCATGTCATACCCGAGTGATGGATGTGAGCGGAGCCTACCTGTTAGGTACTGATTGGTCGATGAATCGGCCGAATGTCTCCTTTCGCTGAGCGCCGTACTTGAATTCGGCGAGTAGGAGCTCTCCTCGACCAGTGAAAAGAGGGCAAGAGGTGTAACCGTCGTAGATGGCGTTTCCGACTTTGCCGGTCTCCATAAGAGTGACAAGGTTGTGGGTGAGAACAGGGGTTTGACCAGTGATGGCAGCAGCGGTCTGTATTGGGAGCACGACATCAGTGTTGACATTGATGGTAGCTATACAGAGGAGACTGCTCACCTTTGAAGTGGGGAGAGAAGAAGAGTCACCAAGCGAGAAGACGTTCTCGTACTTCTTGTGCTGAAGAGTTCCCTGATCGACATCCACCCATCCAACTGAGTCTGCCAAAGGAGACTTCTTAATCCAGTCCAAGGGTCCCATAGGAGGGACAGCGTGAAGGATTCCATACTCCTTCTCAATCTTCTTTCCCTTGTTGTCGCCGGCAAGCACCTCAAACACGGCGACCTTGTCGTCTGGTCGGACCTCTACGAGGTTGGTGTTGAATTCTGCGTCGATACCCTTCTTCTGTCGGATAGCGTCAAGAGCCTTGGAGTAGTGAGGGACAGCGAACATGGAGGGCATACCGGTAACAAAGGTGGAGTGGA
Source organism: Kwoniella shandongensis (assembly GCF_008629635.2). Classification (NCBI taxonomy): domain Eukaryota; kingdom Fungi; phylum Basidiomycota; class Tremellomycetes; order Tremellales; family Cryptococcaceae; genus Kwoniella; species Kwoniella shandongensis. Next base: position 141,210 of record NC_089299.1, read on the forward strand.
CAGGGACGTTTGCGGACTTCCAGTAGGAATCGGACATGTATGCCATCTTCTGGGGGGCTGTGAGGCAAAGAGAATGGTTAGGCTCAACAATGTGAAAGACCCGTAAAGACTGCCACTCACCACCTGCACACTTGACAACACCGAAAGGTTGCGTAAAGATAGCCTCGCCATCGCCCTTGAAGTTCTGAACCAAATCCCAAGCCTTGTCGGCTGTCTCGTAAGTGTAGATAGACGAGATCTTGGACTTTGAGGGGTCGGCGAGAGCACCAGAGAGACCCTTGATCTTGTCAAAGTCTGTTGCGATATCAGCCAATGTTCGTAGGGGTAAGTGCGGAATATGGACGTACTTATTTGGATACCGGCAGCGACGACCAAGTAATCGTAGTTGAGCTTGCTACCATCGGCAAGAACGACCTGGTTGGCTCCAGGCTCGAAACCCGAGGCGTTTTGAGGAATGTGGGCGAAGTTGGGAGAGATGAGAGAAGCGAGAGGACGTCTGTACGATTCCTTGGCGGCGAGACCAGAACCGACAATGGTCCATCCAGGTTGGTAATCGTGGTTTTGGTTGGCCTAGCAAGCTAGAGTGTGAGCTAAATTCTCCAAGCGTGCAATCGATAAAATACACTTACATCTACAATGGCAACATCACCGTCGGCGAGGGTGTTGCCCTGCGCCTTGAAGGCGTTGTAGATTTGGTTGGCAGCGGCGAGACCACCAGCACCTACAAGGAGAGCTCAACATCAGTCGTGCTATACAAACGCCCAGCAGCAAAGACTTACCTCCACCAATGACAACGACCTTGTGTTTTCCACCAGCTGAGGAAGAAGCGAGTCGAGCGAGAGAAGGGAAAGTCTTGGGCAAGATTGAGGCGGACATGGCTGATTAGGGGTCGACAGGTGGCGATATAGTGAACGGAAACAAGAGTAAAAGAGTGAAGATGGATGGTGAATGAGGTGAGCTGATGATCTTTGATAAATCGTAATTGTTGTTGCCTGCTTGTCCCGAACTTTTGGGAAGAACAAACGATGGCGTGATGATAGAGGTGAGATGCGGGGTAAATCCAGATTCACCACGTGGCCCGATGCGGGGTTAATGAGCATTTGTTGGTATCCGTGGGAAACTTGTCTCGATCATGGGAGGGCCTGGACCCTGATTGTAATGTTGACGAGTAAGCTAGTTACAACTCTAAATTCATCATCTTCATCATCATTACACTCTCTTCTCCCCGGGACCATTTGAAGCCAGATCTGACCCCATCACCTCTGAGACCGCAGGTCTTCTCTTCCTTCAGCATCATGTCTGCTTCTTTACCACCACAAGAACCAGTGACCGGTTCATTGCAAGCTTCCTCTTCCTCCCGATCATCAGCACCGCTTATCCCGACCCTTTCGAGGCTGTCAAACGCGACCTCGAGACCGACATTACCTCGAGACGCAGAGGACGACTCGTACGCCTCAAAGACGATGCGATTCGTCAGTCGTGGAGGAAAGGAAGTCTGGAGAAGGAGTGGACTGTCTTCCATGTGGAAGGACGAGGATGGCGCATCACTCAACTCGAAGGATCCCGATGTGCATCCTAGAACATCGTTGGAATCTGTATCCTCATCATCCGTCGCTCAGAAACTACGATCACAGCCGCTGGACACCTCTTCGATCTTGTACCCAACCTTGACGACTCACCCTGCGCCGACACCCCATCACATACTGGTACTCTCCTTGGCGCATATCAATCGAGCACCGCCCAGCTTGAACAACGACGAGCTGTTTAACATCCTATTAAGACGTCTGGAACCATGGGTCGGCGAAGAAGCGGAGGGAGGGTATGTATTGGTCATACTCGCCGCTGAGAGTCCAGATCCCAGTAGCAAGGGCAAAGCAAAGGAAACGAGAAAGCTGCCCGGTGTCGCTTGGTGGGTGTGGAAGTGGAAGCGGATCCCAAAGAAGTGGGTGTTTGGTTCCTGTCTCTGTCAAGCGTCTTGGCTTCAGCTGACTCATTGACTCTCTAGGTACCGGAAGAATTTGAAAAGACTCGTAAGTTCTGCAACTTGGGGTTTTCGACTCCTCTCCTGCCATATGTCGGAAAATGCTGAAAGCGTCGTCATTGGTAGTATATCGTACACCCCTCCCTTTTCACGCGAAGTATGTATTCCACTTTTTCACAACTTCCTTCTTGCTACGATATTACAATGGTCAACTAACACACACACGCAGCGCTGCTACCTCTCATCCTCCCGTTTTTATCGCCAAAGTCATATCCAAAGCTGCATCCCCTTCCATCCCTGCTCTCACTTCACTACACTCACTCGGTGTCGCTCAAGGGCATCGACGTCAGTCTACCAGTACTGGAAGCAGAAGCTCGCATACTACGAAGTCACCCAAATATCGTTCCTACAAGGACACCAAGAGCACCAGCGGTCCGACCGTCCATCAAGAAGCACGATAGCGATAGCAGTATAGCTTCCTGGGGATATCAAACTATTTCGTCGGCTGTTGGCACGGCAGCATCATACCTGCCCATTCCGACGTTTGGATTTGGAGCCGAGTCAAACGGCATGATGGACGACACAGCGACCGCTGCTGGATATTGGGGACGAGATGTCACTAGTCTGGTGAACGATTGCGGAGGCAGGATACCGCCACTATTAGTGCAGCTAAGAAAGGCGATCTTGTCGGAATGTGTCCGGACTGAGGGAGTGTTTCGACGTGGATCAAACGTGAGGCATTTTGGGCTCAACTCAAACATATCTTCGTGCTGATGTGTCATGCAGTCTGAGCTCCTGTCATCACTGGTGGCCGTTCTAGGTATACCAATCGAGTCTCAACCGAATCTTCCTTGGAACGAGCTGGCGAGGCAAGACCCACTGCTACCTCCAAAGATTTTAAGCAAGTTCTTGACAGACTTGGCATCCCCCATAATCGGTCCTGATCTATATGACAAGGTCCGATCTATAAAAGAATCAGCGGAGTGAGTTCTTGAATAATGAAAATCGACTGTCACTGACACCTTGTCAGTCTTCAATCCACCTTGATACCTGCCCTGTCGCCCGCTGTCCGTTCGGTGCTCGACTATGTCGTCCGCATTCTATACGACTTATCGAAACACGAATCAGTCACGAAAATGTCGCCTTTCAATTTAGCAATCGTCATTGCGCCTTGTCTCATCTCTGGTCCGGATCCTTTGGAAGACGCCGAGATGTGCCTGGCACCAGGCAAAACTCTTCCAGCGGCGATGCGACAGCTAGCCGGAGGCGGAAAGAAGGATCGGGATGGAGGTGAGGGGACTGTTGTTGGCTTTCTGGACTTGTGGATCCGGAATTATCCAGCAGTATCTGGGAGAGGGGAAGACGTGGAGGAGACCGCACGCTCGCGGACGAACGGACGAGCCGGATCAATGGACGGAAATGATCCGTCGCAGAGTGCGGCCACGACCACGCGGCAGAACAGATCCGGGAGTGTCCGACATTCGTTGCTTGGACACGAGACTCGAGCGAGTAGCACAAGTATAATAACGGGGGGAGAGTAGGAGCATGAACGCCGACAATCGTTGCTTACTTTAGTCTAATCACTGATAAATACCTTACAAGTTGTACATATATGCATGGTAGTATCGTGCGTGAAGACCACGCCGCGGACAAAGCATCAGACTTCCTATACAACCTCGGCCTCGTCGAGCCAAGGAATCTCCTCTGGCGCATATTTGTAAGCTCTGAAAAGGGCGTTCGATTCGTTCGGGAAAGTGCTGGCTGCCTCAGCCTCAGGATAGACTGAGAAATAAGGACAGACGTATTCCCAACACAGCTGGTTTTCGGTGTTGATCTCGACGACTCTACCAAAAGCGGATTCGCAAAGTAAGGTATTACCGTTGGGAAGGCGTTGGGCAGATCCCATGAAGGGGGTGTAAAACGTTTCCTATGACGATAAGTATAATATCAGCTCGATAGTCTTTCATCGTGTATATGTGTCGCCAACTGGAAGACATTGCAAGTCTTGGTATACCAAGTAGTACATACCTTGGTTGGAGCATGCCATTGCCAGACAATCTTCTTGGTAGCTCTGTCGACTTCGATAGCACGAGAATATTGGAAACTCTCTCGATGTCTAAAAGCGCCGTTGTCGAAGATCTGCAAGAAACCGGGACCGAGTAAGCAAGAGCCATGACGCATACTCGGGGTTCAAGCCCGCCAAACTCAGAGGATGGAATCTCAAATTTGAAAGGGAGACTCACCAAGATATTACCATTAGGCAGCTCGTTTGCGCAGTGTTGTTGAGCAACTACTGTCGAGTCGAGGTGCCAAATGATCTTTTTGGTTTCTTTGTCAATTATCACAACGGCTGATACGCTTCTCATCGAAGCGAGGATATTGCCGTCTCTCAAAGGGCTGTCAAAGTGCCATAAGGTGAATTGGTCAGCTGAATCTGCTCTCCTCATGCGCGCAAAGTAGGAAAACTCACTAAATAGCATTGATCAAAGGCCAATGTTCTCTTGGATAGTGGTTTTGAAGTGGGAACACTTCCGGGTCGAGATGCTCAGAGACCTTCCATTCCCAAACGAGTTGACCATCTTTCACTTCTCGGATAGTGTCGGCGTAGACTTTACCATCGGGCGCTTCCTATTTTCCGATGCGGGGATCATTAATCAGCTTTGATATTATATTGAGTACGAGGAAAGTAAGGAGCTACAACGTACGGTACCGGATACACCACCCGGGAGAGCAGCTTGTTGTTCGGATGTTAAGGCTTCCAGTCCCGCGTAGAAGAAATGACCATCTCCATCGTAGAAACAACTAAAAAGTCGACGCAAGAATGATCAGTTCCACAAGGCCGAATATATGTCGTACTGTGGACACTCACTCATGATGACCGAGAGGATCTCGCAGTTCATGAATGACATTCCCAGCGGGATCAAGTTCCATGTACACACCTCCACCATACTTGTTGAACTGGTCACCATCGTTAACGAGTATCGTAAGCAAGTCATCAAGCCATCACCATAATGGGATGATCATAACTCACGAATGGGAATGGTGCGGGTGCTTCGGGATCTTTCATTCCTACGATGAGGTTACCGTTCGGTAAGATACGGGCATATCGACCAACTCGATATGGGAGATTCCACTCGTGTACTGCTTTGCCGGCGTTGTTGACCAGGTATACCTAAGTGAGGGAGAAACATCAGTATTAAGTCTCCTTTTCTGCCACTCTATAGGAGGTTCAGGTGGCTTCCCGAAGTGGAGCTGAGGGAATGGATATCAAGGAGGGACTGAACTCACCTTCTTGCTGGTCAAAGGCGCAATAACGGTATATCCATTGAGAGCTGTCTTTTCGTCGATACCTCTCGTACCAACTCCTCGTCTTCGAGTGATGTTCTGGTCCATCCTGATGACCTTGAATGCGTGTAGAGCGGAGTGGGTGGTTTTAGTGAGTTGCGAATGGGACTGGGAAAGCGTAGTGCTATATTTGTTGACATTTCGTTTTACAATTCCCGACCTTCACTTTCTCTGTCTTATACTTCCCTCTTAATGGTTTGTCCGACAAAGTCCAAAGATAGGAAACAAGGCCGAACTCGAATACCGAGTACCGAGCACCGAACATCTCACAATCACACCATCCATCCTTGTCATCTTCAATTTCCCCTCTGCAGCAGGTAATCCGGACAAGGAAAGTGGAGGCTCTCGGTGCTCCGAAGCGCGGACCTTGAGAATGTTCGCATTAGATTTACTCGATGTGGTAAATCAAAGACGGAAGTCCGATCGGTACTCCATAGATTTGATAAGAAATGAGCTAGATTGCGTGCCAGCGTTTGAAACGCTGTTCGATGGCGACATTTCTTATCTTTTCTGATCTCGGACCATCTTCAAACATAGGTGAAAAGCGGACCACGACAGATAGCGACGCATGATGATCGGCTGAGGGAGGAAGAAGGAGGACGAGGATATATAAGACGGGGTCAGAAGACCGACCGATTCACCTCATGCATATGAAGGCGCGAGGGATTTCGAACGACCGACCAAATATCTCTCTGACAATACGAGCTGACAATCAAGTACAACAACATCATGTCATCCCAAACCACTCTTGATCACTCAACAGATCACGATGAGGATGTATACATCCTATATACCCCGGACGAAGAGGCTCGTGCTCTTCGAAAGGTCGACTTTAGGGTCCTACCCTTTATCGTCCTTTGTTTCCTGATGCTGCAATTCGTGAGTTTGCACTCGTGACTTCCATTCCTTCAAGATCCTCTAGTGACATTGGTTCTCATTTCAGGACCGAACGAATCTTGGCAATGCACAGACCGATACCATCCTTCGTGATCTAGGAATAACAACTGCAAACGTCAACATTGGTCAAACTCTCTTCACATTAGGTTTCGTCCTGTTCGAACTTCCCAGCAACATGATGGCAAAGGCATTTGGACCACAAAGATGGGTCCCGTGCATCATCTTCATCTGGGGTTTAATCACCATGTGTCAGGCGTTCATGACCAACAAATCGGGGTTTTATGCAACTCGGTTCTTGTTAGCTTCAGGAGAGGTGAGCCATCGTCATATCTACCCCTGGGCGTCGTTCTGCTTATTGAACTGTACCTTGATAGGCCGGATTCATCCCGGGTATGGCTTGGTACATCACACGTTTCTATAAAAACGGCGAACTTAGTTTGAGACTCGCCATCTTCTGGTCAGCTAATAGTTTTGGTGAGCTCCCGCGCTTTGATGATATCACATCTCGATGATGAGAAGTGAATACTGATCGCGATAGCGGTGTCTTTGCTCGAATAGCTGGTATGGTTTCGGGTCCACTGGCCCTTGGTATTCTCAAGAACCTGAACCACAAACATGGTTGGCATGGCTGGCAATGGCTCTTCCTCATCGAAGGACTCATGACCATCTTCGTCTCCATAATTGCCATCTTCTATCTACCCTCAAGTCCCATGGAGGGCGGGAAAAGTCTATTATTCCCGATCTTGAACGAGAGAGACGCGCAAATCATCGCTGCAAGAGTGCTGAGGGACGATCCTAAGAAACAATTCGAGAGAGGTAGCAGGGTGCAGTTCGTAGACGTGAGAGATACCTTGTTGGATTGGAGATTATATGGTCATTGTGCAGCTGCTTTCTTATCTTCGTGAGTCCTCCCACATCCACTTGGTATCCCCCAAATGTGATATTGACGCTAATGGGTTTCACTTACTCAGTGTCATCCTTACACCTATCAATACCTATGGTCCAAGTGTTATCAAATCATTAGGCTACACCGGGTTCACAGCCGTATGTCCCCCCATTCCTCTTCCCTACTAGCACCAGCAAAGTTTGTTTCAGCTGACATCTCACTGTTTACCAAGAACGGAATGGCCGCACCAGCCTCTGCGATCGGTCTCGTCTTCTCAGTCTCCCTTGCATACAGCAGTGACAAACTCAAAGAACGCGGTATTCACATCTTCATCGCTATGGCTTTCTCCTCCGCTGGTAGTCTTTGGTTGGCGCTCGCTCCTAATTCCGTGGGGAAGAGGGTGTTGTACGGTGGATATCTAATGACGGCCGGTACAATGGGTTGTGGTCAAGCTATCAATGCGGTGAGTGTCCTGATCCCGGCACGGACCTGATATAGGCACTGATAGGCAATCTTCCTCCATCTAAGTCGTGGGTCAGCAGCCGATTCGACGAACGAAGACGACCCATTGCTTTAGCCTGCTAGTAAGTGTTCTCTTCCATCTACCTGTGTATATATACGTCAGAGTTCGCTCTAACCAATCCACTTTCCACAGTGTTGCTTTCATTCAGATGGCAGGATTTGCCGGATCGAATGTCTTCAAGCCTAAAGACGCTCCTCGATACAAACACGGTCTCGTCATCTGTGGTGCTTGTGCACTCGCGGGAGGTGTTGTCATGCTCATCTGGAAGGCCTTATATGTGTGGGATGATAAGCGTTCGCATAGCTTAGGAGAGACAGAGATAGTGAGTGGCGTTTGCTCGAACTCGACGATCTGAACCACTCGGTCCAAGTAGACTAATGAGGGTGGAATTGCTCAGGCGGCCGTGGAACACCTATCGCATTCAAGAAATGACTCAGAGCCTAAGTTGGACATGGAAAAGTAACTAAATGTATTAAGGAGAAGTGCTGGCATGCAGATTATAGACATGTTTTTGGTTACTCCGCAAGGCGATGAGCCATCTTGTACGAAGTCACAGGGCTTTCACCACTGATTCATCGAGAAAAGTGACTGCCAGAAGTCGATAGACTGATCAGGCACAGCATTGGCAGGTGTTTGCGTGGTCGTATATGTCGTAGGTTGCGAAGCAGCGTCCCGAAGCAGTTGTTCCAATTCAGCGATCGACGCTGCAACAATGACCTGTCAGCTTGTGACGGTGCCCATAGGAGATCGACATACTTATTGTGAGATCGTGAGGGCTTGGTTCAGAGCTCGATGCGACTGGTCGTTTCCGTTTGCGATTCTCAGTATGCTTCACTTGGTTCAGAAGCGATTTGAGAACTTTGACGCCTCGCAAAGCGACAGGGCTCGTCCTTGAAATTGGTCTACGTGGAATCGGTCAATACTCACCATTTTCGGTCCTTAAATGGCCAAGTCAACTCACTCCAGAAGTGCGATCGCTAACTTGACACCATCTCTTTGACGTTGTCGAGTTGTTTCCTCTCGCGAGCCCCTCACAAGATCCGCGGAGATGATCAACCCTCCGGTCCAGACATGTACCAAAACGACCCACCACCTGCACAAAGTCTGAGGGCTCTGTCTGACCAGGTCCAGCAGCGCATAAGCTGATTCGAGGCACACTTTAGTGGAGTAAGCATATCGGGGATCGTCATAGCCGCGAACCATGTAGGCACGATGTAAACGCATGACTCGATTATGCAGTGTGATACCCATGAAAATACGTTGTTCCACCAGATACCGTCTCGATCCTGCGAACGAGATATCGAACGGTTGGGGTAGATCTGGACGCAATTGAGTAGGGAGTCCTTGATAGACTTGTCTAAATCGACCATCGAGATCCATGATATCCTCATAAGAAGCATCGGGGAAATTGGCGTTGATCGCGTCGATGAATCGTCGAACAACAAGTGCGAAATCGATCTTGGCAATGTGATAGGTGGAAGTGGTGATCTCGTTGATTGGCTTGGAATGATATGCGGATCCTCCACGGATATCTTCGTCATCGACATTCGCAAATATGCTGGTAGTAGAATGGGAGAGGTTGACAAGATAGGTGAATCCGCTAGTTGATGCGGTGTAGGCATCTTGGCTGACAAGCGACCACCAAAGCCGACGACCAAGCTGTCTATCAGTGTTGCAATCTTCACAAAGCCACTTACCTCACGTTCTATCGCACCGTCAGGATCGTTTACGGTCGTCTCGTCCGGTATCCGCTGATTGCACTGTAAGTGGAACTCTTTGGCTTCTCAGTATGGACTCACAGACATGCCAATCGTGATTGCCATCTTGATCGCAGTGCCCAACAAGGATCTGGCGGCAGAGACCCTATTCTTGTTGTTAAGGTAGAGGTTCATACATATGATGGTTTGTATAGTCTCGGTAGAAGGCTGATCGAGAAAGTCTGAGTGGGCTAGGGAGTCTTCGCATGCCTACGTTCGTACTACAAGTCAGCGGAGCCTGTTACATCAGTTACAGCAGACATACAATCAATAGTCTCCCTTCCATTGTTGGATCCGTGGTCAGTTCTTCATCGCTGAAATGGTCTCCTAAGCAGAGCGTCATGTAGAGTAACGCAAGCCAGCGAGAATGGACAGATTGTTGACGATGAGCGGAATCCATGGCCCAGAACTTGTTGTACCGCGCTAGAAAAGTCGGGATGTGAAGCGGGTGATGTATCTGACTTTGTTAGCCGTGTCGTGAGCTGGCTGTACTCACCCATTCGACTCTTTCAAGCTGATGACAACTTTCAGCTATTCCACCCTGTCAGACAAGAACAAAGACTTACGTAGATCCTCAACTAGCACAAGCAGGATCAGCGTACGTTTCGGTCCGTTTTGTAGCTACTCACCAGGGCGTCCGCTTGAGCTACAGGTTATATGGTCAGCCTAGACCGAAGGAACGCACATCCGGCGCACCTCTTTGGGGTAGTGCTCTCATCAATGCGTCCGTGACCATCCCATCGCCCACACCAGATCCCCTTCCACCGCCGTCGCCGAAAGGAAAGGTACGGCGGTGCTCATGGTCTCGGTTCGTCGCAGACTGTGATGATCTAGCAAGAGGGCTCGCTCTCGGATCGTTCAGGATAGAATGATCGAGCTGTTCGGCGTGCACCACCGTGTGGGGAACGTCCACCATCGGTGTAGGTGTACCTCGGTAGGATGGGCCAGCATGGGCAGTAACGATCGATGTATCAACACTGCGACGCGAGTCTGGAGACCTGCTGATGGAGCATCAGCTAACTTGTAACGAGCTCCACGAAGCTCGAAGACCGAGAAGACATACTGAATAGACCCGATTCCTCCGTCCTCACCGGCACTGGCTTCATCTTCCAATGTGATTCCATTGGGAGGCCATTCGCATTCGATGTTCTTCCGACTACAATGTCCACATATTCGATGTCGGTCACACTACGTGTACAATAATACACATGCTAGTATTTCTCGGTCCGAGATGTCACACGTATGAGATGTCCTCACCTTTATCTTCCTCTTGCGACATGGGACACCTAGCCGAGCTGTTGTTTAGCACAACGTAGATGCAAGTTTGAGAAGACTACTTACAAGTATACGCCTTCCTCCCACTACTCATCCGGTCTTTGATCATTCAGTGTCAAATCAAGTCGTTTTGCTTTAAAGAAAAGGTGGTAAATAACCATTACCAAATCGAACCGGAGCACCGAAAGCGTGATGTCTCAATCTTGTTTATTCGTTCTGTTCTTATCTTTCCCCGCTTATCCCGGTTTTCACTCTTAACTGCCGTCACCTCACCTGCTGTTACTCCTCAAAACAACACATAATTCATCAGTATCCACAATCAGTATGCATCCTTCACCTGTAATACAACACCCTACAACATGTCTTGGACATCGGCGCAGCTTCTCGATGCTTTCTTGAGCACGACATCCGATCAGATCATCCCGCTCACTGCGAAAGGTGTTGCGTCGGGAAGTAAAGTCTTTGGAGCTGCGATACTTCGGAAGAGCGATCTGAGCGTAGTGGTAGTTGCGACAAACCATGAGACGAGCAGCCCGTTACTGGTATGTCCCCTCCCGACTTCTTCTTCACACGTCAGACTCAGCTAACGCAAAGTCGGGGTGCTTGCTCGTAGCATGGTGAGATAAATTGCATCCAACAATTTTACGCACTTCCAGCAGATCAGAGACCACTACCGAAAGAATGTATCTTCTTCGCTACACATGAGCCATGTTCCCTTTGTACGTTCCGCGAAACCCAATCGCTAACCCCCTATCTGACAATCGACCCCCATGCTAAGTCTTCTGGTCTTCAGGCTTATCCGGTATAACTTGGTCCGGGTTCGATAATCATTATTTCCTATTCACGTACGAAGATACGAGGGACGCGTTCAATATACCTCACGATATCAAGATCTTGGAAGAGGTGAGTGATATCCACTGCTGAAACGGATGACATCGGTTCGGCTGTATGGTTGGCTGATTGAGCTTTACTCGATTCCCTTAACTCGACAGGTGTTCAAAGTCCCTACCCCGTCCGAGACACCGGAGGCCTTCGCCAAACGACCGCTGTATAACAAGTCCAACGCGTTTTGGATCGCGCGATCAGTTGCGGATCTAGTCAACGATCTGGAAGGAGGAGAGAAGAACACCATGGAGAAACGAGTGAAGGAGATTAGAGAGGAATACAATGGGCTATCGGGGGTGTATCAGGGAGGTAAAGGGAGTAAAGGGATTCCCTTAGCGTGAGCATGAGCTAGATACTGTACTACGCGCGGTGATGATGGTCGAACTCTAGAAAAGTGACATGACTCTCAAGCACTCTGAACTGATTGTAATGAAATCGTCTATGATAAACCGAGTAAACCTCTAATCGTTCCCAAACCAACATCCGTAATCTCGCGCGACCACCAACCCGCAGCTAGCCTTGCAAGACTGCTGGCTCGACAGTCACTCGCCCCTTCAAACCTGACGTATGCTCAAAGCTATCAAGCGTCAAAGATATCAGTTTTCACATTCGACTCCCCACTGTGATAAAACTCACGACATATCTAAATCCAGGCAACTCAAGATCCGTTTTATCCGCAAATTCATCCTTGGGATCATTCTGTACCTGACCCTCTGCGAGCAACTTGTCTCTCCTACGATTCTCTTTCACGTAGTACAGACGGAGGATGATCAAGAAGATGGCTATGACATATCCGACATTAGCTAACCTTGCTCCACCTTCAGGTACAGTACGTGACGTGATGTCTTACTCACCTTGAAGCGCGATACAGATGATATCTGCAATGAATACCGATCGATAGGCTGGTTTCTCTCCCGTCTTGACCATGAACGGACCGCTGATATTTCCCAGCGCATAGCCTAGGAAAGCATAAGAAGACAAGGTGATTCGTTTCGAGTAACCAGCACTATTGACACCGGGTAAAGATAGACAGATAAACAAACATGTAGCGAACGGTGGGAAGAGGTACACTGCAAGAAACGATCAAGCGTATTATTAGTATCAGTGGGATCTTCCGTCATTGTACTATAGGGTACGAAGAGAGGAGAGGATTGAATATTACTAACCTCCAGTCAGGAGACCCGCCACGTTCGATCTTGGCAGAACGATCTGTAACAACAGACCTATGAAAGTCGGAACGAGCATAGCGATCGAGACGTATATTCTCGCATTGGGCAACTTTTGCGCCAACCATCCACCAAAGAAGATGGAACACATGTTGATGAATCCTTGTGGGATATAGATGAGAGTCGATTGGAGAGAATCAAATCCGAACGATTGGATGGTGAGTGTACCGAAAGCACCGAAGCCACCACTACCACGATCGATGCAAGAATTCTTCAGTCTTGTTTTCGGAGGATGGTGATGAAGATGGAGACTAGAGACTTACTTCAGGACTTCATTGCAGAAGATGATGAGGAAAAGAATAAGACCTTGAGGATCTTCCAATGGGTTGATCGCTTCTCGGACCTACAGCGGTTGAAAGGTGGAGTTGGTGACATTCCAGCCACGAAGGTTTTCAATCAAGCTCACCTGTCTCCACTTCAACTTCCTGTTAAGAATACCAGTCTTGTTGGTCCTGATCCGGTGGACTGCCAAGATCCTCTCGCTTTCAGTGAGGAATTTGGCGTACATGGGTGAAGGAGGCAAGAGAAGGAAGACGAGGATACCTAATGGAGACAGGGGATAATCAGTTGGCACGTTCACTGGACGTCTGAGCTGAGAATGGAAAGTATTACTTACCCCAGCAGAAGGTGATCAAGCCGTTGATGACGAAGATCCACTATTACACCAATCGGAGGTCAGACACCTTTTCGAAGAGATGTCTCTCATTTTACTGTTCTCGTGAAACCTACCTTCCATCCAGGTATACCCGTGTTGACATGTCCCATCCCGAAAGCAATGATACCTCCTACCATGGCTACAATCGGCATCGATCAGCAAGACGTTACCCACCGTATTTGAAGTTCGGCGTACATCCAAAACCATTCGCCGCTGCCCAAGCACCAGTCCTCAGTACTTGCTCCTTACGAGTATAGTACATTCCGTTCTAGTTACCAAAGTCAGAGTAAGTGACCGATCAACATCGCAGGACAATTGAGGCAGATGGGGCCACACTCACTATCAAGATGAATGTCGGTGTGATGAGCGATTCGAAACCGCCCAAGATGAAACGCAAAACAGCCATGCCAGCAAAGTTCTTCGCTCCAGCTGTGGCGATCAATACGCCTCCCCAGGCCTAAAGAAGGACGAGACCAAAGTCAGTTAGTCTGCTACAACGACCGATTTGAAGGGGATGGGAGAGCACGCACGATGATGGCGATTCCGATGAAACGACCCATTGGGAACTTTTGGGAGAGCAGTGTAGTAGGGTATTCGCAGATCAAGTAACCGAAGTAGAACAACGAGGAGAGCCACGAGCTACAATGGTGAATTCATATCGAGATCAGTCTTCGGTAGCTGGGCGTTGTCTGAATTTCGGCCCTGTACTAAAACAGGACACTGGAGATATCAACTCTTTGGAGACACTCACTATTGTTTTCCGTGGAGATGTAGATCTTTGGATAGGGTGAATACACTTGCATATCTGGGAAACGTTCGCCAGTCAGTGTATTGCTCTTGCCCATCTCCCATACCGGTACGAATACTGTTCGTACAACAACTCACCCGAGACAACTCTTATCGATACATTGCAAAGCGTATGTGACGAAAAGGATGGGTATCAATCTCTTATCGATCTTTCGAACGAGAGCTTTGTAGTCGGCTTCAGTAGCGTTTGCAACCACCGAGTCGACATCGTAACTCCGAAGGAACTGCCACAAGTAGCTTTGTGTAAGCAATGCGTTGTACAATCACCTGTCAAGATAACGGTACTGGGCTGTATCTTATGCGATGGGATATACTCACCTTTCCTGCATCATCTTCGTCGATAGAATAGGCGGGATCTTCGATCACCTTGGCCGAGGAGGTCTTGTCATCAATAGAGCCTTCACGGTCCGATGTGTCAAGCCTGCCTTCGTCTCGGGCGATAGTAGTCGACATTTTGAGCTACAGATTGACTGACTGTACTATAGCAAGGCTGTTGGTAGAAACCACTACTACGAATGGATGAAGAGATGAGGGGGCAGAAGTGTCTTGACCTTTGGTCTCTGTAGATCTTTGAAGAGCTTTTAGATTTCTGACACCTCGCTACCTTGCCTTGCGTGATAGATGCACTACTCGGATGGAAAATACTCCCCGAAGACATCTCGGAGATTGGTTCCCACGATTCGCACAACATATGATGAGCAGTGATCACGTATGTTCGTATCATCAACACTCGGTCTGCTCTTCTGACTGTGTCAGGCAGAGGAATCAAGTGCTTACCACCGTGGATTTGCTAATGTACAGTGATCGAGTAGCCTTATCTCGATCCCTCAAGTTTGGGATATCACATTCTCCAAAATTTTTGACATTCTGACCCGATCCGAATCACGCCCTGCGAGCACAGTACCAGTCGTTGATGGTTCGGGCAACGGCTCATCGGACTTGCAGCTTGAGAAGGGTCCGAACAGTAACTGCGTATGAGGTCCGTTATTTTGGGTTCGGCGATCAGCCCAGGAAGTAGATTGGATCACGCCACACGCCACCCGGGATGTTCAGTATGTCGCCATCGACGGAGATAAGCGATCTCATCATCCATCTCTCCTCCTGTAAACCGTTATTGTTTGTCTACTGTATTGAGATATCCACCTCGTTGTGGAACAGGGCCGATCGCAACTTAAGCTTGTAAGAATATGCAAAGTTTAACATGTCCGATATATATAGATCACGTCATTCGTTATCAGCTGTGAAGTTACCATATGTACGGACGGTAAGTTACGGTCATCCCCCCCCCTCCCCCCACTTTGAGACAGCTCGTTCGCAATCACTCGAGAACAGTATCAGCGCTCAAGTCTGCAGAAGGCCGACCACTGACTACAAGGCCGAATGGATTATTTCCGGACGTGGGGCTTGGCAATAATATGACAAAGCAATGGTAAGCGATAAAGTGATCACGCCAGCAGGTGTGATTCCGATGTTAGTGGCTGATTCCGATACAACCCCAAGTCCAAGGACAGTTCGGTAGTGTGTGTTGCAGCTCCTCTTGTAGTAACTCTCAACTTGATTCTACAGTAACTAAGTGCATCACACCGTACTCACTACTGCACATTAGTCACATTTGAAGCACTGACTCCGCCTCTTTTTCGACTCACGAACCTGGACCCGCTCACAAACATGGCACCTATCGCACTTGATACCCCGGTCATCGACGCTCACCCCGTCAACAAGCTCCCAAAGGGCATCACACCCTACTCTCAGACTCCCGAGACCACAGCAGATGGTATGTGTTCCTCCTACCTCGGGACTTTGTGATACGAAGCGATGATCTTGCGAGAGCAGCGTTGATGACTTGTGTCCTGGTTTGAACAGTGGACTGGGCTGAACTCGTCAATCTCGATTTGTCAAAGTTCGATCTGCCGGGGGGCAAAGAGGCTTTGGCGCAGCAACTCAAATATGCCGTACACAACGTTGGGTAAGTACGACACTATACTCGTACTGTGCCATGCATCCCCAGCCGGGACTATGTTGAAGTTTCCATAGCTCTCGTACAGAGCGCATATCGTCAACTGAAGTGAAAGTGGCGCTGACTGACTTCCTTCTCTCGACTGTAGCTTTTTCTACGTGTCAGATTTTGGGATCTCACAAGAAGAGGTGGATTATCAATTCCACTTGAGTCAAGAGTTCTTCTCTCTTCCACTTGGTGCGTGACCTTCAGTCCGCCCTGAATGGTAGGGGGAACCGCCCGGTAGTCGCTCAGTTACTGATGTGTGGTTTGATCGATACAGAGGAGAAATTGAAGTATGCTGCCAATCACAAGGCTGCTTCGTATAATGGCTACAACGGTCCTCACGTTTACGAGTGAGTTTTGTATGCAGATTTCCATTAGTCAACGCTCGTAGCGCGACAGTCATATTCTGATCTCAGCTAACTCACTGGTGCAGAGCGGACAAGACAGAGCATCATCCTCGTCACAATATCGAAGTGTGTAAGTGGACACATGTTGTAGTCACTGCCAATCATTCCCGTTCCTCTCGCATGTCATGTACAAACAAACACAATTCCGTCCTCAGACTCAGGTCGAGATGCCCGCACACACAAACAAACAAACAAACAAACAAACAAACAAACAAACAAACAAACAAACAAACAAACAAACAAACAAACAGACGGAGAATGCTGATCCGACTCACTATAATAGACAACATCCCGAAGTTCACCCCTGATTTCCCAGCCAAGGAAACTCACCCACAACTCATTCAAACCAATTGGGACACCATCGAATCGTTCGCAAAACGAGTGCATACCAACGTCGTCGAGCGATTGATGAAGATTTTTGCGATAGTCCTAGAATTGGAAGATGAGGATTATTTTGCCAAAAAGCACGATTATGAGAAGAAAGGAGAAGATCGTGAGTGGCACATTGATTGACATTTCGTCGCGCAAGTGATGTTGATAGTGATCCGTTGATCAGATATGAGGTATATGTTATACCATTCAAGATCGGACGAGGTCAACAAGGAAGCGAAAGAGCTCTATTCGAGTGAGTTTGTCACACACCGCCAAAGGAATCAGTCTTGCCATCTGCTCGACTGGCTTCGTGACATTCAGAAGAGAGATCATAGCTGATCTTTTGTATTCGCGTCTACAGCCGGTCATACAGATCTCGGCTCTATCACACTTCTCTTCCGTCAGCCCGTTGCAGGGTTACAGATCTTGAGTAAAGATGGGAAATACAAATGGGTCAAAGCGGTTCCCGGTACAGTGAGTGCGGTACTGATGATACTGGACAGGAAAAGTACTGCGTGCTGATGAGAAAACGGGACCGTCCTTCGCTTCACAGATCACCGTCAACATCGTGAGTGAGAACCAAGGCTTGGACATACTGTATATCGTGACTAACACCTTTGTGAACGACAGGCCGACACGCTCTCCCTCCTCTCTGGACATTATTTCAAATCATCCATCCATCGAGTATCAGTCCCACCACCCGACCAACGACATTTCGATCGTCACGGAATCTTATTCTTCATCCGACCCAACAACGATGTCCTAGTCGAAGTCGTCAAGAACAGTCCATTGTTGAAGAGAGAAGGTGTTTATGAGACTTTGGAAGAAAGAGAGGATCCTCTAGATGTAGCCAGTGAGTGCGAGTTTGTTCTTCGGCCCAGCCCATGAAGCGAGAAGACACTAAATTGAGAGTGACGACGTCACGTTAGCTTGGGTGCATGAACGACAGAAACACATCTTCGCGTCTGGGTACAAGATCGTCACTCCCGGCGAGGGACAAGATGGCGACGAGCGATCGAACCTCGAAGCTGTCATTGCTGGCGTCAAGGTCAAATACTGGAATTAGAGAATCTCTCATCCGCTTCAATGTAGGCGCTTATTGAGCATAAATCAGGCCGGAAAATAAGTAGAATGGAGTTCCAAAGGTTGTAGATCGTGATGCATGCTGTAGCTGTTACTGTTATCAATATTCTTCTATCCGTTCCTGCCATCAATGTCCTTCTTTACGTTCAATCGATCACAAACGAGACACGGTCCGCGGCAGTAACCTCTCGTGACGACTCTCACCGCCCTCTCAACATAATGCCCGCAGCTCCGCCACTGAGGATAGTGACCGCGGTGTAGACAAGAAGTACACCCTAGAAACCGGATTGTCAGCAATAAGATTATCGCAAAGTCAAGTTCGAATTGGCTTGCTACACTGTATGCCAGGATCAACGTCACTTACATAATTGTGGAACCCATAACCGCCAGTCGAACCCTTCAATGTGTTGAGCTTAAGCAATGCGTCAGAGACCGGACCTGTCGATGGGATGCAAGATATGCTCAGCACCATTCCGTAACCCTAGATTAATGACAATTGCCAATCCAACTCACCTGACGAGATGTTGCCAACGCCTCTTATGAATGTGAACATCGAAAAGATGAGTGTTGGTGCAACAGGATCGTCTCCTACAAAGCGTGGTAATTGTTCATCAGGTCTGCTGCTCCAAGATGTGAGGTCCTGAAGCACTCACTCGAGATGATACTGATGATCTTTGACCACAAAGCTGAGAAACTCAATCCCAATACTCCAAAGACAATGACGAACGCTACTAGCTGCGCTTCATGCACTCCGAAACCCCACAAGAAGGCACATGCAGCAGCACTTCCGACACAAGAAACGACGACGACGATATGGAGCGGTAATTGATCGGATAGGTAGCCGAGAAGAGCGTTTCCGGGGACAGAAGCGGCTGAGGGGTAGTGATCATTCAGCCTGGTATTAAACTTGAGATGTGGGCGTCAGATAGAATGCTTACCGTTCATCAAGGCGATGAGACCAGTGCCGCTTGGACGAGTCAAATGAAGCTCGTCTGCGTAGGCTGGACGACGAAACCATCGTCAGCGTGTCCACATTTGTCTTCCCTCGACGTTGTTTCAACACTCACTAGGCAACCACAAACTCGGGATAAAGTTACCCAAACTTGTCAAAAGAATCGTCAAGGAACCCATCAACATCGCGCTTCTCCTCATGAACGACCAATCGATCTTCGGTCTTCTCCTTATCCCCTCACTGCCAGCACCACCTTGCTGCTCGTATCTCGATAACGGGATACGTCTTCGAATGGGGATCAAGGCAATGCTTCCCAAAATGAGATATCCAACACCGATCGAAATCATCGCTGCTTTATAGCCTACTTTCTCGAGGAGACCGGACATGATAAAGGGGAAGAGGGTACCTCCAATGCCGGTTCCGGCGTACATGATTCCAGTAGCCATACCGCGTCGGCCTTGGAACCATTCGAAAAGGAGTGTAGCGCATGGGAGGTAGAGTGCTATGTCGGTCACCTCGTGTAAGCACAAACGTCACGTACAAATATGATGAATGGGACGTACCACCTGAAAGAGGATAGAAACAACCAATCGTGACGATGAGATGCCATGGCTGAGAAGGAGATTGATCAGCAAAGCTGTGTAGACTTGTACGCTACAAATTAACACACCTTGGTCGCGAATGCACTTGTAATCATCGACACGGACGCAGCTACTAGTCCAAGCACCTGAATGGTCTTCTGCCATCTCGGCAGAGCAGTCAACAAGCTAGAACAATAACCCTGTATGAGCAACCATAACCAACCGAAGACGGCGTCCACTTACGGTCCGAATAGTCCTGCACTCATATACAGGAAACCAGTTTGCAGCGTAGCTGCCAAGGTGATCGTACTTTCTCCTTGACCCTTGAACAGAGTATTTGTCCAATAATTGTGCAAAATACCAATGGAGAATGGTAGACCCCATACCAAAATCTCAATCGCCGTGGCTGCAATCAAGAAGAGCCATGCTCTACGACCTCCGTCGACGGGAGGAAGGATATCGACGGGGTTCAGCTGAACCTCCTGGTCTGGTGAGAAAGAGCTGATATCATCGAGGTGCTGTTGGGAAGTTTGAACTGAGACTGAGGGTGCGATTATGGAGGTCGAGTCGAATTCGAGCGAAGTCGATGAACGATGATGGGTCGGTTGTAGAGTTGGCAATTCAATGATCTCGGGCATGATGTACAAGCTCTTCCTCTGAGTAATGGACAAGAAGAAGAATGGGTTATACACAAGTGGATGATGGTCTTTTGGTCCAAACCAAAGTCAAAGATGCCGCCTGGGTACTGATGACTGATCAAGAGATGGAAATTCAGCCCCGCTGAAGGGGGGTGCAGTCAGGGCAAAATCAGTTGTTCCATTAATTCGGCTGTCACCGCTTCCCCGCTTCTCACTCGGGCGGAACTTGAGCGCGTAATCGCCCATCTCCTGAACCTTTAAACTGACTTTAGCCGAATAAAAAGGTGGAGGGGATCTTTCCTGCTTTGATAAGCTTGTCAGCTAGCGTTGCTAAGTATAGTTAGCAATCTCAAAGTGTAACTGGACAAACGATAAGGTTCGGCAATGCCGTGCATGCTCCACGGATACAGCGAAGTTTGATAGCGCCGAACAGCCTCAGTTCTGGTTAGCGTATAGTCATTCCAGCGTCACGTCATCATCTCCAGCATTGTGATCGTCACTATTTCTTCGGAGGAAAGAGGAACGTGTCTCCTATACCAATATACCGTAGATGGGGCATGCAAGCGACGATCATCATTTGCGTGTTGCGCACCGCGCGCGACGGGTGGTCTTTCAACGATCAATGCTTCTATCTTATTTGTGCGCTAGAGGGACGAGCCGTGCTATGACCCTCATAATAATCGACATACCACCCAGGACGAATCTGGCGCTGCTACGGTGTAGCGGTAATTGGCTACGGAGGACAAAAGCCACATCGCATCCAGAGAGACGACGTTTTGTGAGTCCCACATCACACGACAGTGGTCCGTCGTCATCATCAGCCACTTCGACGCGTTCAACCCGACGTCATGAAGATTACATGAGATGTCAACACGTTATAGCATGTATCCAAGCGTACTGGTGTAAAAAACTGCACGACTGCAAGTGGGTCATGCATATGTAGGTACCCCATCTTGTCGGACGTAACCCCCTCTCTGACCTTCTTCTGCTTAGGACGGTCATACCAGCTGGCTGCCGGCCGGCCGAATTCGAGTAGAAGATCGAAGTTCAGATCAGACGGTCGCGCTCGGCCGTATCGTCTGATCCCTTATAATACCTCCTCTGCCCCGTTCATCCCACTGCATGACGACTTGAGGACTCCAGTGGAGCACTTTACACTCGGCACGTTGAAACATGTGGAGAGGGGACGAAATGTTGGAATCCGCAGTTCCATTTCAGGGCAGATTGACGTAATCTCCATCAGAGAAATGGAAGTCGGATGACCCCGACAAACGAACGAAGAGAGTGTGATCATGTTGATGTCATTGTTGTAGATTCCAGTGAAGGAGAAAAAGTAGGAATCACTCCAGACTTGACTATATATACGATACGAGCTCCATCCAGGTTGTAGTAGCAATTAAGCATACGGACCGTAGTGCCTTTTTAAAGCATATTCACCGACAACGACCAGTTCTTCGACACAGCAGCACAATGTTCCGACCAAGAATAGTCGATGCGCTTCAGCCGCTCGTCCGTGTTCGACCGACCACTCTCCCACTTACAACTATCATCTCCCGAAGACCGCTCACCACGTCTCTCCGCTTACTCAACGAGGCAGATAAGAGCAGACCACAAGCTTCTCATCCAACGAAACATGAATCGAGACCCGTTTCTTCTGGTAAACCTGTCGCGGAACATGTCAAAGAAGATGAGAGTAAGAGATCTGGATTGCCCGAAGAACCAGCGAGCGGACCACCACCTCGTAAGTGTGATCTCTGCCTGTCGTCGTGCCACACTTCTCAGCTCTTGCCCATCATTAATCACGTTCACTTGGCTCGCTCGAAGTGCCCCGCTGACGTTGACAGAACATCCTGAATCGTCTGATGAACCAGCTCCGCTTGCTGCTCTGACTGCCCCTCAACTCTTCTCGCTAGAAGGCAGGACAATCGTCGTCTCAGGAGGTGGACGAGGCTTGGTGAGTGGGGCCTGCGAAACGCAAAGACTTCTATCCCAAACACCTGCTGATCGAAAACGTCAACCGTTGTCCACCTTTAGGGCTTGACAGTGACCCACGCCTTGCTCGAATCCGGTGCCAGCGTCGCATGTCTCGATGTCCTCCCCGAACCATCCCAGCCCCAATGGGACAAAGCACTCCAGCTCGCTGAGTCCAAAGCACTCTCTTTGAGCTATACGAAGCTCGACGTCACCAACCAAGATCAAGTTTCTACCGTCTTCTCAACCCTTTTCAAAGATGCTGAATCGGACAGACCAATCCGAGGACTTTTCACAAGTGCAGGAATACAAGTGATGATGCCAGCAGTGGATTATTCGATCGAAAAGTTTAGGAAAGTGTTAGATGTTAATATCACTGGGACTTTTCTTTGTGCTCAAGCTTTCGCAAGAGAATGGTTCAAATTACATCCGGAACCGGGTCCGGAGGAGGGACAAGCAGGGATAGGAGGAGCGAGTATCGTCATGACCGGAAGTATGAGTGGGAGAGTCGCGAACTTGGGTATAGAATGTGCACCGTATAATGCGAGTAAGGCGGGTGTGAATCAGCTAGCGAAGAATTTGGCCCTGGAATGGAGTAGGAAGGGCATCAGAGTGAATGTGAGTGCGGAGCAGGCTTGGACGAGATTGATATCAACAATAGCTGACAATTGGGTTTTCTTCTTCGAGTAGTCCCTGTCACCTGGCTATGTGAGTCGAGTTACTTCCCTTTGACAAAACCCTGCGCGCTATTGGAAGCGTCCCTTGTGTCACATAGCTGACCGCTCCGATTCGACTCCAGATCCGGACCGCTCTCACCGCAGCTCAACTCGACGAGAAACCTGAACTCAACCAGATCTGGCTCCAAGGATCATTACTAGGTCGTCTTTCTACCCCGGACGAGTTCAGAGGTGAGCCGTGTGTTCTACTCCGGCGTCAATATACACACGCCGTCGATGTGTACGGTACTTGAGTGGTCCTGCACCTTGCATTGGCTCGCGTGCTGATGCCTAGTTCACGCTTCTAGGCCCGGTCGTCTACCTCTTGTCTGATGCGAGCTCGTTCATGACGGGTGCTGATTTGCTGGTGGACGGAGGACACTGTGCCACATAAGCCTCAGAAGGACTGTCAACAAGTATTTCGAGGTATAGTGGAGGGAAACACGGATAAGACGTTTACGGGACGGATCATGGACAATCTTATAGCGCTTCTTAACAATAAGAGGGAAGGATATTGACAAGACGGTATCTTGTGAGGTGTTCAAAGTATGAAAGGGAAGTCGCCGGGGTTATTGTACGTACTGAATGAGAATCTGACTATACACGACATAATGCATACTGTAACGAACCATAAGGAGACAACAACCTATGTCTTTCGATTCGCACATGACAAAAGGATTGCGAGCGAGTTCGCACATCCACATGTAAGATACATGAAACTTTGTTGCATGTTATTCGTATCGTATGGGCCAAGCACTGGCTCTCCTCTAACGTCCATCTCACTCAACATCAGGTATCTCTTCCAACTCTATGCTCTCGTCGCCTTCCTCTCCGTCCCTCCCACCGAAACCTCCATCTCGCAAAGCATTTCCATTGTCCACAATATGAGATTGGACCTCTGCATCAGGCGGAGGAGTCACAGGTCTCGGAATTGGAGATTTGATCTCTTCGTTTGTCGGTGCCGACGTTGCAGCTTTCGGATCATGATGTGTGATTCGTTCAATCTCTTCTTTCTCCTCCTGAAGCTGAAGTGAAGTATCGGTCTTTTCTTCTTCCCCTGTCTTCATTTCTGCGACCGCTTCCTTCTCCTCGCTTTGTACTTCCTCCTTTGACCCTTCTGTCAGACTCGAACTTCCTTCCTCCTGTGACGCTTGCGTTGCGGCTTCTGCATCGTCCTTTGGCATCACCACAGTCCCCGTCTTGCCTGCTCCCAAAGCAGACTTCTTCTTCGCCCCGGCTGCGGCGAGACCCAGTCTCCCAATCGGACTTCTCCCGACAGGCGGTATTCTCTCTGGTGCCGCGTTGATAGGAGTTGACGTTGGCGTACCGTTCGTCTTGACCTTCGCTGCCGAGTTTGGAGTAGTGGTTGACGCAGTCTTGGTTGAAGGAGTCGACTTCGCTTTGCTAGCAGAAGTCGCGGTCTTCGGCGTTGAGGTTGTGGTGTTTTTACTCGGTGTCGTAGAACTTTTCGCGGGAGTATTTTGAGACAGGGAAGTAGGATGTCCGGCTGCTGCTGACGCCGCCGCTGCTGCTGCTCTAGCTCTTGAAGCTGCTGTACCTTGTAACAATCTCGAACTCGTATTTCCCGAGATCGTGTTCTTCCTAGTAGGTGTATCGCTCCTCTCTCCCGTCTTGACTGCGCCCGCGCCAGAAGCGGGCGAAGGACTCGCGCTCCCAAGTCTGCGACTTGAAACTTTCACCCCACTCCCACTCGCTTTGCCCAAACTTAGACTCTGTCGTGGTCCCTTTTCCCCACTTGCGGGCGTATGTTGTTGAGCTGACGCCGGTGGACTTCGAGCTTTCGCAAGTGATGAAGCGGTTGGTTTGCTCGGCGTTCCTGTCAAGTGAGGTTTGAGCGGACTAGGGTGATGCGGTGTTGATGTAGATGGGGAGAGGGAGGAAGCTGGTCGAGGCGGACGAGGGGCAAGGGGACCAGTAGCATTGGGTGTGAGCGGTTTGGTAGGTTGGCTCGCGGAGGGAATGGTGGCGGAAGGTGTCGTTTTGTGAGCCGAGGAAGTAGAAGTCTGACCTTGAGTCGTCGATGCATTGGAGAGTCGATTCCGAGGCGTGGTGTTTGACGAAGTCGTGGACGAAAGTCTGGATCGAGGCTTCGCTGCCGAAGGGGTTGTTGTGGTGGGAGCTTTGCCATTCGCAGTTGAAGGAGAGGGGAAGGGTTTCTTCTCCGTCGCAGCGGCTGTCTTGGCTGGGGTTGTGGCGGCAGTCGTAGCTCTAGGACTCGGAACAGACTTATCCTTACTCGCACCGGACGCGGTGGATGCCTTGCTAACACCAACTTTTGAAGGTATGTTCGCATTCGCGTTTGAGCTCGATGCCTTCTTTTCAGCCTTGCCAGGGGGCTTGGCCTCCTTAGTCATCGCGGTCGGACTAGCTGGGCTCAGCGCATCTGGGATTTGATCGGACGAAGCCACGATGGGCGACATGACACCCGTACTCGACATTCGTTTCGGTGATTTGGGAGGGACGACCGGTTTGGCCGCGGGCTCGGGCGTGGAGGGAGACGAGCCAACCTTGATGTCAGAGGGTTTGTTGTCCCTCTTGTCTTTGTTCGAGGAGGTGGAGGTGATAGGAACTGCCGAAACGACTTTCGCCTCGACTTTCTTCAACGTTTCTCCAGCTTTGTGCAAGACGTCTCCAACACGCCCTCCTCCGTCCTTTCCATTCTCCTTCGTAGCCCGAGTCCCATCCGAAGTATTGTTCACACCATCAACATCAGGTCCAGGTCCTGAGAAGATCCCATTCCCCTGGTCCAATTTCGGTGTGACTCCCGGTGTGGTGGAATTTGTAGCACTAGCACGACGTGATCCGCCATTCGATTGAGGTTGAAGACTCGCACGACGGGATTCGCGAGCAGCAGACTCTTTGTCCCGGTCTGCGGCAGTTTGGAATCGCGCAACTAGGGCTGAAACCTGTCAAAGCGACGAGTAACGAGAGCAACGATAGGAAGATAACGCGTAGTGTGCAGATTCGGTTTCGCGTAAGGATTATGATTGTGGTGGAAATAACGTGGTGTGACGTTGGTGGAATTGGATGGAATGGGTAATGGATAGATCATATCAGCACGAGCTCGGCCTTGATCAGTTGCGAAGAGTTTCAAACACTTACACTACCTTGGGATCTTTCAACAGGTAACGGCCTGCACCAGTGTCGTCAGCATGGTTCATTCGTTCAACGTACAACCGTAAAACTTAAACCGCGATGGAACGAAGGGTAACGAGTTGCTTAGGTCAAAGCAAGAACGCAAACTGGACTACGATTGGAGAGTGATGGTGAAACTCACATTGTGAATCGTTCAATTGTTGTCGAGGTGTACCCTCGGACTCGATCAACTCCAAGAGTCGGGCTGTTCAAGAACGGAGCGGAGCACAAGTCGGTTCGAGCTCGTGGTTGGTCGCGCTTTGGTCTGCTCTCTTCCTGTAGCTCTTCGTTTATGGTCGATCTACGAGTGGTTACTCGATCTCCTGTCTTGTCCAGCGATCCTGTAATCAATATAGGGATGCACGAATAACCAAAACAAATGTTGAAAACGATACAGTGACAAAGGATCACAGATGTGTCGTCGCGAAGGTGGTTGTCCGGTAATCCTCAGGTCCGAGCCCAACAACGTGTGGCGCAGTGGCGTTTGGTTATCTTCATTCTCGACCCGAACGAGAAATGCACTGATGCATCATATTTTACGGATATGGAGCACGTGTTCAATTTGGGTATGAGGACTGCATGGGGCTAATGTGTCAAGCCATCATTCACATGAAATGTCGGAAGACAGATTGCATCCACAACGTAGCCGTCAAACCAGTGTCCACATATTCATGCACATAACAAATCCTTCCTCCATACCTCCACTACGATGCAAACAACTAGCTAGCAAGAAGTCGATTACATGCCCAAGCCGGCACCAACAATGGCACCGACGACACCCATACCTCCGACAACGACACCCCAAGCAACACCTTGCTTGCCAGCACCGGACTTGGCAGCGGTAGAGGAAGCAGTAGAAGCAGCAGAAGTGGCGGAAGCAGCACCAGAAGCAGACTTGCTAGCAGAGCCGGCAGCGGAAGAGGCACCGCTGGCTTGGCTGGAAGCGGAAGAGGCAGCGGTGGAAGAAGCAGCGCCGGCAAGGGTGGCGGAGTTGACGGCAGTGGTAGATTCGGGCTGAACAGTTGAATATATCAGCTAACCGGAAGGATCAAGGATCAAGTCCACAATGTGCGAGACTCACAGTGACGGTAGCAACACCGTTCTCAACCTGGAAGTAGTTGGCTGAGATGAGATCACCGAGACCGGCCTCCTGGACGTAAGAGGGGAGGAACCAAGTACCGAGAGGAGTGCCGGCGGCGGAAAGGTTGGCAGGGGCAGTGAAAGTGGAGGGTTGCTCGTAAAGGGCAACGACGTATCTGTGAGTGATTTGAAATGTCAGCTTCTATCATACGACTACCCAGTCGTAGCTTAGCTCACCGGTGAGAACCGGTACCGGCGAAAGGACCAGGTCCGGCGTAGTCAGTGCTGCAATCATGATTGGTCAGTGACATTGCAGACAAAGATCATGATAGGATAGCTTACACGGCAGTGGAACCAGTGTAGTTGATGGCGTAAGGAGCGGCAGAGGCAGTGGCGAGGGAGACAGAGTTTACGAGCCAGTGTCGGGTCTGCTCAGTGGTGGTCTGGTCAGTGCCGACGGCGTTGGCATCGGCCATGAGAAGGGTGTAGAGCTGTGCAAGTTAAAGGGGTCATTAGCGATGTGTGACGCGACAGCTACGTAGCCAGGAGGTGTCTAGGAGGCAAAACAACATACAGTGCCATCCTCGAAAGTAGCGTTGCCCGCAGGGGTAACGGAAACGTCGGGGAAAGTGGCGACGGCTATGGAGGGAGGTGGTTAGTTGATCGTAACAACGTATGTGACAAGCCGTAGGATCTAGCTCACCAGACTGGCTCAAGTTCTGACCGATGGTGATGGCCTGTCCACCGAAAGTGACGGTGAGGACGGCGGTGGGGTCGAAAGTCTGGAGCAACTGGGGGACGAGCTGGGCCTCTGAATGCGTGAATGGCGACAATGATCAGCAATGATGTATGATGTATTGAATATCTTTCATACAACGGCGACGTGACGGCTGATGATATGGTAGTGCTCGACTCACGCTCAAAGTTGGCTTGGAGGCCCTCAATGTCGAGGGTTGAAGCAGTACCGTTGGACTGAGCAAGAACGGGCGCAGCAAGGAGCGCAAGCACTGGGATAAGGGCGAACATGTTGATTGAAAATGAGACTATGCTGGACGAGACAAAAGAATCAGAAATCAGTATTTGTTTTCGCGTAGTTGTGAGGCGACGTAATGGTCATAGCGGGGATGAAAGGACTGTGCGATGATCATCCGTTTCAACAGACAAAGGAGAGGTTGATTGCGCACTCACCTATAATGGTCGTGAATGCGTAAAGAACGTGAATGTGATTTTTTGATTGAATGAATAATGTGAGAATGGAAATGATAATGCAGGATGAAGAGAGATGTAAAACTGGAATCGAAAAGCGGGATGATCGCTCTGACAAAGAAAAAAGAGTCAACAAGCCTTAGTTAGCTGTGCATGAAACGAGGTCCGTGCGGGAACTGCCCAACAACTCAGTCGCGTCATTCTCTACAGTATACCCCAGAAACCAGAAACCTGACACGTGGGGGAAGAGCCTAACATAACCGATGGAATTAATCGCCGCGGAACGTTGTTAGATGTGGCACAGAGACGTTTCGTTCGGTTGTCGGGAATGTGAATGTGAATGGGGGGTAACGACGGACCGTAGACGATGAGAAAAACAATGAGTATCCATCTAGAACAACATACTATAAACTTCGATCAAAAAGTAACACACATCTATCTGTGAGTGATGGAGAAGCAAGACACGACGAAGTGCAAACTAACTCGACGACTATATCAGCTCTCTATCACCTAATCAACCTCCATTTCACACAATGGCGTCCGCTTCTTCCTCTGGCAACTCGGAGCTCGAGTATCTCAAGACCTTGGTCTCTCAGGTGAGCTTGGCGGGTGTGTCAACGGGGAGTAGTAGTAGAGTGCTGACAGTTGCGTATCTATCGTGTCCTATCATATTGCTGTTTCCTTTCACATGATCCCGGTCCATTGGTCACACCCTCGTCTTCGTCCTTCTCGCTCCATGTGGTGTCTTCCAACTTTCTGTTCCGCCCATTCCGAAACCCACCAGCTCAACGACAAGATCACTCAACTTGAGAAATCTACCTCTACCTCGGTCCACTCCGCCGTTGACACCGCCAAAGCCGCTATTGGTCTCTCCACCTCTGCCACTACCGGAGCTGGCAAGGCTCCCCGACTCGTACTCATCGGTCCTCCCGGTGCCGGAAAGGGAACTCAAGCACCCAACATCTCCGAGAAATACTGTATCTGTCATCTCGCCACCGGAGACATGTTGAGATCGCAGGTTTCCAGACAGACAGAGTTGGGTAAAGCAGCAAAGAAGATCATGGACCAAGGTGGTTTGGTCAGCGATGAGATCATGGTCGGTATGATCAAGGAGGAGTTGACAAAGAACCAGGAGTGCAAGAATGGGTGAGTGCCGTCCGCGAGCGAAGTCCGTTGAGCGAAGCGAGAGGACGGCTGGGTGGGGCAAGGGGGACTTGATTGAAAGGGTGGAACGATGGAGAATTTCATCTCCCGGACCCTCACATCATGACATGTCGCCGGAAGAGAAGCTTGGCTTGTCACCTGCTCCACTCTCTCGTGCTCAAGCGGGCTTTTTTTCACTTTCCTTCTTCCCATATGCCTTATTGTGTGTTCGTCCAGTCGCAGCTTGCTAACCCTTTATTCCTCTGCAGTTTCATCCTCGACGGTTTCCCCCGTACCGTCCCTCAAGCTTCCAAGCTCGACGCCATGCTCTCCGAGAACAAGCAGGCTATCGACCACGCTATCGAGCTCAAGATCCCTGACGCCTTGCTCATCTCTCGAATCACTGGTCGATTGGTCCACCCTGCCAGTGGTAGGAGTTACCACCGAGAGTGTGCGTCGAATGACATTTGACAAACCGTTAGGGTAAAAGCTGATCAATTCTTCCTCTTCCCCTCCTCGTCCTCGTCCTCTTCTTTTCTTGCTATCATTCATGCGACAAAGTCAACCCACCCAAGAAGTCCATGACGGATGACCAGACTGGTGAACCGCTCATCCAACGATCTGACGATAACGTCCAAACTCTCAAGAAGAGATTGGAGACCTATCACGCTCAGACAGGTCCCGTCGTAGATTATTACAAGAAGACGGGAGTCTGGACACCCGTCGATGCTGCTCAGAGTCCTAAATTGGTTTGGGCAAGTATCAGTACTATCTTGGCAGGTGCAAAGGACGGTAAGACCGTCAGGGCGTAAATATATGGATATTAGGTAGTCATAGATTGGGTCGGGGAAGGTGAACGTAAAGAAAGGGATGAGAAATAAAAGCATGATTGAATGCATCTGCATGGGACGGCATGGTTGAAGCCCATTCATTAAACAGATTATTGATGTGCACATTGCAGCGCTTACGAAAGTTATTTGCAGGCAGGCTCATGACGTGACTGCCTCTAAGAAACAGAGTGCTGTACGAGTCACCACTCATGGCAATCGGGCCCTTGACACCCCTAATCATGGCACAGCTGTGATTCTCTGGCTCTCGTCTCATGACAGTAGGTGGAGGTGGAACAATCTTCGATACCACGGCAGACAAGACTTCATGACAAGATATAGACGAAGAGTGGTATCTGGACATTCATGCTCCCCGGCGTCATTCAACAGTCTTTGCATTTCTGTGCATCCTCTTTTTGAAAACTCTGGACACAACGATTCTAGCTAGCAAGGATCAAGATCAGACGAGTGCATTTGATCCATATTGAAGGAGAAGTATGGAGGGGAAATTTTGCTGAGTGCAATGTGAGCGGATAATGAAGTATTCAGGAAGGGATCGATGAGATGCTTCTTGACGCTTATTGAGGCATAGGACACTATGTAGGGATGGATTATCAGGTCTGTACTATCATTAGAGAGAAAGGCCTGGCTGAACTTACTTCGTACCCCGCAAGCGCCTTGGTGTTGAGGATCAAAGCAACGATCAAACCGTAAAGACCCAAGACTTCGGCGAAAATGAGGATAAGAATCTGCATAGAACGCGAACGGTCAGTCATGTATTTATTATTGCAAGGTTCCATGTCATTTGACCGTATCACTCACCATACCGACGAACAACCTTGGCTGCTGAGCAGTACCCCTGACACCTGCATCACCAACGATACCGATGGCGAAACCGGCAGCAAGACCGGCAAGACCGACGGAAAGACCAGCACCGAGTTGGATGAAACCGGTGTAGAGGGGCATGGGAGAGGTCACTGTTCGAAAACAAAGGTCAGCTATCGTCCTAACGTCGGATGCAAGAGACCTGTCGCTTACAGTTACCGGTGATCAAGACGGAGACGACGAGACCGTACTGTAAATGGCAACGAGGACATGTTAGCAATGGTGAGATCCTTGGGCCACCCTACACACGTGTGGGGGCAGCAGGGGGAAGACAACGCACGATACCAATGATACCAGCCATGACGACGGGGATAGCACACTTCATCATGAGATCGGGTCGAAGGACGGCCATGGCGGAGATTCCGACACCGGACTTGGCGGTACCGTAGCTGAAAGGAAGTAAGGGGTCAGCCAGATCGTCGTGAATGTTGGAACACTATGACGAGGAGGGATGTGCATATGAATGAAGATCATCGCTGCTATGCAGGAGCAGGGTCAAGACGACTGATGTATGAGGCGATCCTGTCCTCCTCCACGATAAAGGGGTACAATTCACGACTTTGAATCAGGGTTGAAAGAGAGAAAGATCACTCACGCAGCTCCGATACATGTGAACACGATCGCACTAGTACATCCCATAGCACCGAAGAACGGAGCGTAGACGGGGCAAAGCTCAGCAACTGTCGACATTTTGGTTGAGTTGGTTTAGAGTGAAGGGGTATTCGATAGCTACGTGATTGTGATGAAAGGTAAAGATGTCAGCTCTGTGCTCTGTGACGATAAAGGCGGCGGCGGCGATAAGTGTTCGTTGACGAGAAGTGGATCGTTACGCCGTGAATGTGAACTTGATACAATAATCGATCTGGGTCTATCACGGAAAAGAACTCACAAGTACTGATCGGTCTAAGCTTGACGCAAGGGTTGGTTCAGATGAAAGGAGCGAGATGAAGATATGGAGATGGGATGGATGTATGTATGTATGAACCGCCCAGCGCCGATGACAAGGCGTTGTGCTACAGGTCAGGAAGGGGCCGGAGTGAGTCTACCCAGGCGAGAAGGGGGTCATCTCGGCATTACACGGTGTTTTGAATCATGTGGCACTTCTCCCGCTTGACTTTGCGATGGAGGTTGTCCACCTCGAATTGTTATGACAGTGCTTGTAATCTAAGCTGTTGAGAGCATCATTGTGTTACATGCATGATATTAGCACAGCATGTCATCTTCCCAAATGAGGTCAAAGAGACCTCGCTCTATCTCGTCTGCATCATCGGCTTCAAGCTCATCCATCGGATCATCGTCTTCTACCGACGAGTCGAGATCACCTCCTCAACCTCCACCGAAATATCATCGAGCCCCCTCACCCACTCTGAAACCATATACGTGTAATATCGCACCGACATGTTCGCAACCCGGCACTTCGACGAGCTATTCGACCGAACCCGAATTGGAAAGACACCAAGAGACGTTCCATAAGTGGATATGTAGAGTACCGATCAGAGATAAAGATAGTGAGAGGGGAACCTCGACCCCGGAAAAGGGGAAAGGTAGAGCGGAAGAAGATGGATGGAGTGTACCGGAGGGGTTTGTCAGTACAAGAGGGCAAAAGAGATGGAAGGAATGTATGAAGGTTTTCCCTGAAGAGCGGTTACTAGAATTGGTGAGTTGATCCAGCTATAAATGGCACGGTAATCCCCGAAGCGTGTGACAGTAGCTGGACTGAACTGGAGCTGACTGACCAAATCATATCGCCCAGCACCATACAGAGACACACGATCCAATAGCGAGAGAACGGAAAGAGTCCGGAGCAAAGATCGTGAGTCGTGGCTCGTCTTTCGGTCTGACGGGACATATTGATCAAGTCCACTTACCGATTGGTGTTTCTTCGCTCCCCCCCTCGCAGTTCGAATGCTTCTTACCTTCTGATCAGTGTGGTAAAAAGTTTCTGGATCCAAGACGTCGTCGTCGTCATCTGATAGACAAGCATAGTGAGTGCAAGAGCTATCACAGTGGCTCCAATTGTTCCCGACTCACTTGTTACCAGATGGTACAGAGTTGTGGCGCTGACTCAAATGCTCGTTGTAGAGTATCCAAGACAGTATTTCTTTGCAATAACGAATCATGGTGTGAGTGTCATCCTGTACACACCACTTCGCGCCATGCTGATCGGGCCTTGTTAGCTCAATGATATTGTCCGTCAAGACGGCTTAGCAATCAGTCTCATTCGACCTCGTAAAGATCACCCAGTACAAGCGCCACTGCCGCAACCACTCGCGAACGATGGTCAACAAATACAAGAAACTGCTCAGGAAGAGGACAATGGGACAGTATCCCCGAAGAAGAAAAGTCCAACGCCCGACGTGGATATGGACTATCTGACGACACAAATGGGGAAGATGGAAAGTAGTTTGACTTTTGTCCCGAGAGGCGTGAGAAAGGCTGCTAAAGCAAAGGAGAACGGGAAGGTGGGGAGTATGGCTTTGGACACGGTCGGAAACGATTGAACTTCGGCAGCTGGATGGACGATACGAACATGACGAGAATTGATGATATTGTTGTACTTAAGCCTCGTGATGGACTCGGCAACACGACAATGAATGTGGAGTAACATAATAGACACAAACACATTTTGACTGTCATTCTCCTAAGCAGGACAGGTTACATGACCAGAACATATGCTGCACATGTTGTTCTGCTATGCCAAGTCACTGAGTACGTATCGTATGGACATGTACGGGTGTAGGTATATAAAAGTGTCTGTCCTACGATGATTTAAGTTATTAAATCGTTAGATTCTCGCCCTGTCAATGACGGTGATGTGCTGTAACTCACATGGCTGGACCGATAGAGTTACCCTCCATGACGGAATGATAGATCAACGAAATCTTCGCAAAGTCTTCTGTCTGTCGAGAGGGGCAGAGTACCACTACAAGCAAAAGATTCGGTCTTGTCAACTTTCCTGAATGCAGTTCTCAGACCGTCGACTCTTTTGATCTCGTCACGAGTGAGAAGACGACGCGCTGGTGCTGGGATAAACATCTCGCTTTGCCAGTGCTAGTATTATAGTCACTATTATAAAGTTGAGAGTGGAATATAACGGGATAGGATGATTGTGAAAGAGAATCGGCAAGATGGTGTAGTCAGTCACATTTGTATATATACCCCTGTCGAAACAAAAGACCATTTGAGAGAACAAAGAGCATTGTGAACAGGTGATGTACGGTTGATTGGACTTTCGAAGAGAGTTGACTCGATCACATACATACAAACAAACAATTTAATGAAGATGACGTTGCTAAGATACCGTAGCGACAAGCACTCTCTCCTCTGAGATGTTACAACATTCAACCAACTCTATCCTTGACGGATTACAAGATACCGTCATGACGCAACTCGTTCCCACAAACTTTGTTCCTAAGAATACCCCAATTACTATCAGCACACCGCTCAAGTTTCACCGTTATAGCTCACCCTCTTCGGTTCCTACCCTATTACAAGCTACGAAGACCACCTCCTTCCCTCCTTCTGGATCTGCATCTCCGGGCGCTTGAGACGTATATCCCGGTGTCGGGTCGTGTAAGGGTTGTAGTCTTGCAGCCCAGTAATTGAGGTTAGATTCCGAAGGTGCTAGTGGATCTTCTTCGGGCGTCTCGTTTGGTGGTTCAGCCGGAGGACTGAGCCAATTCATACTGCGAAATGGTAGGATGCGAGATGTCAGTGGCTTATGCGGAGGGAATAAAGAAAGATGGGGGGCGAGACGCACGGGACTATGAGCATGTCTACAGCTTTCTCTCGACAATATGTAGCGAGTTCGAATGCATCCCACGGGGCTGAGATAGATGTTAGCTGGTTGCGACACCATCGGGTGGGATCATGCGAGCTCACCGATGAAATCTTTGGGGTTCATATCTGAAAGTACTGATCAGTATTGTCTCGCAGATACCCATACTGATATCACTCACCCATACATATTCCCACCGCTACACGACCTAATGGTTCTGGCAGATCAAAGTGAACGAACCCGTCGCCTGTTTCGTGTGTCAGTACGAGTTTCGACTGTTCTGTCTTTCCAATGCGTTGGCCAACTCACCCTCCTTTGCCCAAGTCTTATCCGTCTCAAATCTGAAAGTCTTTCTATAATTACCCACAACCTCTCCACTCGGGCCCACCACGACGGCAGAATTCCAACCAACTCCTTCTCCCTCCCCTTCTAGATCTTTCATCTCGTGTGGACCCGTATTATTCCTTTGCGAAGTCATCGGTGTCGAAGGTCTACTCGAGCTTGATGGTTGAGGAGCGGTCGGGAGCGCTTCTGGATAACCGGCTATGACGTGACAACGTAGTCTCCGAGCGAGGGATCGAGCAAGGAGTGAGGTAGGTCCGATACGTTGAGGTTCGAGATAAGGCAGGATGGATATAGCAGAGGAGAACATGTAGCCCGATAATGCCATTTCTGGTAATACAAGCAAGTCAAGCGAGCCTGGTGTAAGACTGAGCAGATAAACATGAGCAATATTCCTACTATACAGCTTTCGCTGCAAAGGGAGGAGGGAGCCCACTCACCCCTTTGTCAACTCCTCTACTCTCGCAGTGTTCTCCTTGACTTTCCCAAGCTACAGGTCATCTTAGTCAGCTCTGGAACATCTGTACGAGCGGCAATAGGCAGACCAGCAACTCACTTTCGGATCATACTGTACACAAGCTATACGGACAGGAGTCCTGCGATACAACGGTGCCGGCGAAGGTGGTCGCGAAGGAGGTGAAAGTGGTGTACTCATCGTCCTGGATACTATCCGACCAAGACGATGTCTGAGAGCAAGTAAAGCCAATGTGGCGGTTCTGTCGAGCTACCAGATGTGGTGGGTACGTCTCTGGCCGAGTGTAAGAGACCCTAGAATGGACTGAAGATGTGAGTATAGTTGCTTAGGCGAAGTGGAGAGGGAGATGCGCTTTATTATCGTTGAATACAACCTATCGGGGAAACGTCACATTCGCAGTGGTGCCCCAATTCCCAATCAGATCACGTGACTGCACGAGTTCGGTGGTGGCAAGTGGCGTAAACAGATTCTAACGATGGAGATGATGGAAAATCGTTTATACGCCAGGTCGTAGAATTTACAATGACCATGTATCAGAGTATGCTGTGTATCAGTCAGGATGTAGGGCAAGCCGAAGAAGGTGGTACATGCAGATTGTATTGGGCGGCGAGGCAATTCGATCACACCCAGCGGGGGCGGTCTGCGGTAGAGTTCATCGTCATGGGTTCGTACTGCTTGGGAGACCGGCCGACCGCCATCTTTCAACATACAAGCCTGGGATGTACCGAGCGAGCGATTGCAGCACTTGTACCTAGGTTGTATGCATTGTTCCTTGCTCTTATCCTCGCTGTCGCTACTAATGCCTCACCTGTCCAAGGCATAGGCAATCGGCGTTATGCTCACCATGAATCGGAGATTTAGCCGTGTGGCAGTCATGGATAACCCTGAGTACACACCCGGTATCGTCATGGCCTCGCTCACACTCACCGCTCACTTCCCGTTCCTTTCGTCCATCATTCAACAGTACACAGCTGCTTCCTATTCATCTATCTTATACAACAACAACAAAACAAGGACAATCCACTGTATCTGCGAAGTCTATCCGCTCGATTGATTGTCATCTCTACTCACTCTGATACGCAAGTCGCTCTGCCCCGCCTAGTGACCCTACTATCAATCAACGGTCACTCCCGTCAAAACACCCTTTCATCCAACTCTCTTGATTTGGAATATCACGACCCTACTCGACTAGTCCCGATCAAACTTTCAGCCAGCCAAGATGTCTGTCGAACTTGATCCTCCTACTCAGTTGGGCTTCCCTCGTGAGTACATGATAGGAGCTTCTGTTCAATTCGGTCAAGGCCGGATGTTGTCAGCTCAGCGATGTGGATCATCGTGCGGGTGCTACTCGCCTTTGAGACGGCGATGGAGAGATAGTAGATTGCCAGACAGGACTAATCTCTTCGCGTTGCCTATCGAACTCTGCTGCTGCTTGTCTGTCCATCTTGCGCATCCTGCAAATCGCTAACGGCCCGCCCTTTTTCCAGGACCCCTCACCGTTCTCGTCAAGCGATCTCTCCACATCCACAACCGTAACCCTCACCCTGTCGCTTTCAAAGTCAAGACCACCGCTCCTAGACAATACTCCGTTAGACCCAACTCGGGACGAGTTGAGGCTGGACAGACTGTAGAGGTTCAGGGTGAGTGTTTGGCTGTCCGTGGCGTTTGAGCAACGAGGTGAGGATAGAAGTCGCAGTGACTGACGACAATATCGTTGCAGTCTTGCTGCAGCCTTTAGCGACCGAGCCTCCTCCTCATGCTAAATGCAAGGACAAGTTCCTCGTTCAATCTGCCTACATCTCTCCGGATGAGGAGCTCCACTCGCTTGGCGAATTGGTGAGTCCACCTTGTTTCCATTTGGCCTTTCCTGGTATTTGAGGAGATCACTGAAGTGTATGCAACGACAATAGTGGGCGAACATCGAAAAGACCAACAAGGCTGCGATCAACGAGCAGAAGATCAAGGTCGTATACATCGCTGCGGAGGACGGATCCTCAAACGCTAACGGGATACCAGAGGAGGGCGATGAAGGTACCCCTGCACCTGGAGAAGCGAGCAGGATTGAGGACTCGGTGAGTGTCGTTACCCAGTCTCATCGTCGCCGTTGTGGTTGGGGTTCTGGGTTTGACGGTCGATCTTTTCCACCGGATCACATACGTGTTCGCTTTGAACTGTCTGAACTCGTTGTCAATACCTTGACACATCCTTTCGTCAATATGACAACGCAAACTCCTCAAATCACGTCCTTTCCACTTCTCATTCATTCAATCTTCTGCACATCCTTATTCGTGTCAAGCACAATGCTCCTGGTGACGGCCTGACAAAATGGACCACTGAACCTGACAAAGAATATGATCCGGACTTGTTCCGCAATGCGGGCTTCTCCTACTGGGAGCTCGAGAAGCCAATCTACAAGCCTGTCGTGGTTGGTCGTCACATCCATCACATTTTTCCCACTCATCTTCGCTCTTGTACATGACATATATCAGACCCAACGCCGTGCAAAGATGACAATAGCTGATACACTACTGTTGATTTTCAGGCCATTTTCAGCCACGCCCAATCATCGCCTTCCCAATCTCACACCCTTCCTCCCGCCCAGGACAGGCCTATCCCTGTCCCCGTCGAAGTATTGAAACCTTCCCCTGTTTCCGCGCCCGAACCCAAATCCGCCACTCTTCCTCCCCTGGGTCCCTCCGATGTTGGCGTTACCAACAATGCCCTCGAGCAATCTTTAGCAGCCACCACTAGTGACTCTGACAAGCTCTCCGTCGCGCTCAAGGAGATTGACAGACTTCGTGCAGAGCTTGAAGAGGCTCGTGGTCCCCAAGTCTCTGGACTGCGGAAGAGAGGCGGTGCTGCCGTCTCTGGTGCTGAGACTGCTGTGGAGAAGGCGAAGGAGGCCGTTGGTGTCAGCGGTACTCAAGGTGTTCCTCTCGAGGTGGTCGTAGGATTGGTTGTCGGTGTCTTCGTCATGACTTATTTGTTCTTCTAAGCTCCAAGGAGTGTAAATAGATTGTGTGCTGCGGTGTCAAGATGCTAAGAGATGCAGAGGGGAGAGAGCCATGTATGATAGGTGTATAGCCATGTAGAGAGGGGGGGTTCAAGCAGCGAGATTATACTTTATTAGCTTTTTATCGTATGAATATGAATATACGTTGGGTGTGTGTCTTTACGGGGCTCCTTGGTGGAGGCCGATCACTATTTACGTCGATCCGAAAGCAGGTACGACGATCGACGGTGTGACATGAGATGGTAATTTAGATTGATGTTGTTGTTGGTGTTGTTGTTGTCGACAGTGACACAATTACTGGAACTGTACAATACCTATTAATACATAATCAAAGTCGACGCTGTACGTTTGTGCTGATCAAAATGGCACCGCAACGATCTGTGAAGCAAGAGGTTAAACCGACTCCCACGCCAACGCCCGCTTTATTTGACGGCAATACCAAACCTGCTCGAGTGGTCTATTGGCATCGTACAGATTTACGACTCACCGACTCCCCCGCGCTCTCCACCGCCCTATCTATACCCCACATCGAAGCGTTTTGGCCAATATGGTGCTTCGATCCGGAATACGTATACAAACATCGTGTAGGACTCAATCGATGGTCTTTCCTGTTGGAAAGTATGAAAGTCATAAGTGAAGAATATGGGAAGTTGAATAGTAAACAGAGGTTGTGGGTATTCAGAGGTAGACCAGAGTTGGTATTGAAAAAGGTATGGAAAGAGTGGGGAATCACACATCTCGTTTATGAGAAGGATAGTAATGCCTATTCAAGGGTGAGTGACAGCCAGTCCCGACTGAGAAACCCATGCCCACAATCGAGATTCCATCACAAACGAGATTGGTGATCTACATATACGGATTAGGACATTGCTGATAGTGTATTCGCACATTCCCAATCAGATAAGAGATCAGAGAATACGTGATCTTGCCTCAGAGTGCGGAGTACAGATCATCGAAGTGCACGGGAGACACCTCTATGATCCTGCAGAAGTTGGGAAGTTAAATAGCAATAAACCGACAATGACGTTACATCAATGGCAAAGTGTGAGTGAGCGTATCGCTTTCCTCCTTCATTTTCCTTACTATGTCAACCATGTTCCTCCTGGTCGCCGAAGGTGAACATATGCCATACTCTCCAATGAGTAGGAGGCAAACGATGCTGTTCTTAGATTGCGTGTCACCGATGTCTCTTGGTGAAACGCTGACGCTGTCTTCTGATCGGCTAACAGATTACGAACAAGATGGGTCCGGTAGGACGGCCTAATCAACCGCCTGAACGCATACCAGATCCTGGCGATGGTCATCTTGGCACTGAAGGGGATGAAGATTGGGGGAGATATGAAGGGGAGGATCTGAATGCACATATCAGGACAGAGGTGGATACTTGTTTTGGTGAGTGACTTCCTCTTTTCGCCTAAACTTCTCCTCCACTCACTCATGATGATCACTTCACCTGCACTCCTTACACAACTCCTTCCTTTCCCCCATGATCTTGCACTGACTTCCTCATCACACAGAACACCTAACTGGACCGCTTGTCGACCCGTTCTCCGTTCCTACCATGTCTCAACTCGGCTTCCTTCCCTCAACCACCACCATCCGCGGTGGCACGGTCGAAGCACACCGTCGTCTCTCCCTCTTCCTCTCCAACCCCACAGCCGTAGCTACGTTTTCGAAACCGCGTAGTGAGCCAACGTCTCTGGAACCAAGCACGACCCTATTGAGTCCGTATATCAAGTTTGGATGTGTGGGCGTCAGAGAGATATGGTGGGGTTGTAAAGAGGTGATTGATACTTGGAGGAAGAAGGGAGGCAAAGGGGAGACGAAAGAGCCAGAGAATATGTTCGGTCAGGTGAGTTTGGATCCATAAAATCTGGGGTCGGGCGTAACGGCCGGTAGCGGCTTAGTACGAGATATTGCTACACTACGAGGACCAGTCTTTTCCGCTACGAAGGCTGATACCTAGTTGCCCCTCTATAGCTGCAGTTCAGGGATATGTACGCTTGCGCCGAAGCTTGTACACCGCATTTCGAGCGAATCCGAGGCAATTCGGTCTGTCGCTTCATAGACTGGTCCCTTCAAAATCAATACGATCCCAAATCAGGCCAAGAAATCTCACCTCGTCCGCGGTCGGATAACGAAGAAGCTGAAGAGAGGTTTGAGGCATGGCGAGAAGGAAGGACGGGTTTCCCATGGATAGACGCGTGTATGAGACAGTTGAAAGTGGAAGGATGGATACATCATTTGGCCAGACATAGTGTCGCTTGTTTCTTGACAAGGGGACAATGTTATATCTCCTGGGAGAGAGGGATGGAAGTCTTTGATGGTGAGTGAAACGGGAGGCAAAACGAAGCAGACATTGTCGTTGTCATTTGTTGGTGGAACTGATGCGTCTTTCTGGAATCGCAGAATGGCTGATAGATTGGGATCCGGCATCGAATGTGAGTCTCCATACACCTCGACCGTCCATTGAGATGTGAGCTGACTGTTGTTGACCGTATCCAGCCGGGTAACTGGATGTGGTTGAGTTGCTCGGCGTTCTTTTCTCAATACTGTAAGTTGACGCGGATCGCGCAGTCGCACTGCCGCGCTGATGAAGATGATATCATACCGCAGTCCGTGTCTATGGACTGGTGTCATGGCCGCAGAAAACGGACAAGACGGGCGCTCTGGTGCGCAAGTATTGTGAGTCGATCCCGTTGTCAAGGCCATGACTTTTTTCGTACCAAGTCAGGCTGATAGTACTCCGAAAGGTCCGGAGCTCAAAGATTACCCCGACAAGGTGAGTAGTCGTCACTGTCGGCCATCTTCCTTGAACACTGGTCCGACGCTGACTTGTTGGTCGTGCGCAGTACATCTACGCCCCGCACCTTGCTCCTATCGGAGTCCAACAGAAAGCGAACTGCATCATCGGGGAAGATTATCCCCTCCCTATGCTCGACGAACAAGCATGTAAGAACCTCTGCATAGCGCGAATCAAGAATGCCTATTCGCTAGCACTTCATGGTGATGCTCCGGAGGTATTGGATGGAAGTGCGGAGGAGAAGCTGAGAGTCATGCATGAGGAGACGGGAGCTGATAGGGAGAAGTCGGGAGCTGAGAGAGGGGAGGAAGAAAGAGAGAAGAGGAGGAAGAGAAGTGGGAATGAGAGTCTTGATGGGTTCTTCAAGAAGCAAAAAGTATAGAAGGGTTAGTATGATGTTGTGTACGAGTCAAGATGTTATGGACATTCAAAGGCTTATGCCTTCGAGCTTAGAAGTGCCGATTTGCTTGAAGGTACCGGTGGACAGTCCGAGTATTTCGATATCGATCTGCGCAGCTCAGGTCTTCTACATGTTTAGCGTATTGCAGAGATCAGTCTTGAACGAAACGGACAGAGCCGTGGGGTTTAGCGACCTTCCGATCCCTTCGTAGATCATGAAACGCAGTGTCATGTGCATGTAGATAATCATCCTCCTCATCCTTGTCGCTTTAGTAGATTGTCAGCTTGGAGCTGCAAATGAAGATGTTTATTAAATAACGTACCTGCTTATGTTTGGGGTTCTTTGAGCAAATGACGTATATTCTTCCTTTCCTATGATATCCAACAGATATTATCAGCAAAGAGGTCCGAACTCAGTCTGCACGAGAGTTGCCTAAACCCACCGTCTGACGACCGAACACCCATCACAAAACTTCTTGACGCTACTCCTCACTTTCATCCCTCGCACTTGTGACATGACAGGACTCGCGAATCGAGGTGTGAGACATGGTCGAGTGAGAGGTGAGAGTAATTGCTGAGCGATGGAAGGGGGTCGTGGTCGAGCGAGAGAGGATGTGGAGGAAAGGACATTACGAGGAGGACATGATGAACAGAACCGAGGGGTTGAAGGACCGGCCGAAGAGATTGAGACTCGTGGTATTCTTCTCAGCAGTGATTGGAGCATCGTTGACTGATCTAGCCGTGTGTATGGATATTGTTGTTGTTGAGAGATTATGTATAGGTCAAGTAGTGTATCTGAAAGTCACGAAACTCAAAAGTCCATGCAACGAAGTCCGGTCGATAGCTTCGAAGGGGGGCTCACTGGTTGCCACACTCGGATATTTCCGGAGATAGTATATTTACCCTGAGCTGCATTATACCTGGCACTTCTTTTTGATTGCTGGGAGAGCAAAGCATCGCTTCTTTTAATCACTCACTCTCATCCCCTCCACTCTACAACCTCCACTCATTCAGTTCACCTCTTCCTTACACCTATCCACCACACTTTTCACTCCACAAACAGTCTCGACAAAGACTGCTCTCACTCATCGACAATCAGCACATCGAGTACCTGCTCGCCTGCCGACTCGAAGGGCGTGTGAACTTGAAAAAGAATCACTTTCAGGCCCATCATTGAAACCTTATACTACTCGCCTCTTTCTCTCCTTTCCCCCCCCTCCACCTCCACCATACACGACCACGCCAAGTGCCCGAAATAGCGGAAAAAACCCTCCACCGCATCTATTTACTTTGTATACACCTCGATACAGAGGAATAGTATCGTGACCGAAAATGCCTGCAAGGAGGCAGAGCGGCATCGGGGATGATTCCCCTGTCGCTGTTATCGGAAGTGCCAATGAAGGGAGGAGCGGCAGAGGTAAAGAGGGTAAAGAGAAGGAGACTTTTGGGTGTCCATTCCCAGGTTGTGGACAGGTCAGTTGGGATCATGTACCATATACATATGGATTGTCGTGACTGACGTTCTGTCTGTCGGTAATAGATGTATAGTAGGATGGAGTATTTGAAACGACATCAACGTAAACGTGCGTATTCTTTGGCTCTTTCCGCCTCGTACTTGGCCGTCAAATCTCGTTTGGTCCAACCAAAATTAGCCAAAAAAAAGCTAATTCACATATTCTTGCACAGATCAAGATGACAGACCGTTCCAATGCAAAGACTGCACGAAAGCATTCGCTCGAAGGTGAGTTATCCAGCCCCCCTTCACCTACCTTGGTCGTTGCTGACTAATCATCCTTTCTCATCAGCGACGTGCTCCTTCGTCACCGTCGACGATGTCATCCTACCCCTCCACCAACCGACCGTAACTCTCACTCCCCTCCCGCACCTCACCGAAACTACCCTGGCGTCCCCATCTCATCGTCTCGTACCGACGCGAGAGAGGCGTCACCTTCTCATCAGAGAAGTCGAAAACATCCTCGACCAAGTAGCGGCGATGACGAACAAGCTGCGTCTCGCTCGCGACTTGATCCGAGAATCGATCCCAGTCTCGAGGATGACTTTGAAGACGATGATGATGATCGGTATCCAGAAGGTAGTCGGTTCGGGCGACACAACGGAATGGGTAATGGAGGTGTATACTCCGCTGAAAGCAACTTCTACGGTTCCGGCCCATCAGACAACCCGAATTACACCCCTCATCTCCTACCGATGTTTCAGCAGAATCAACAGTATCATAGCTTGAATGATCCGAACCATCTTGAGGACGCTTCGGTCCTGTTGTCCATGGCCTATCCTGGAGGCGTTCCCTCGGGTGAAAACAACGATCCCAACAAGGACTTACCAGAATGGGCAAGCAACCCGACTATCAACATGATGATGGAAGCTGCAGTGGCTGCGAATCGCGAACAAGAAGCAGCCGCCAGTCGAAACGGCAGCGTCAGCTCAAACAATGCGGCCCCTGTGGATACCAATGGCCCCACTCTTGATAGTGCTACAAACGGTGAACCACTGCAAGCCGATCCTCCCATTGATCCAACACTCGCTGGGTCGGAACCATTGGTAGGAAATTTTCTGAACACGATGAGCTGGTTGTCCGGATTGGGCAGCGAGGGAGTGTCGAACAGTAAAGACGTAAACTCGTCCAATTCCAACGCCAATGCCTGGGTAAGCTTAATCCTCCATCTCTTTGACAAAAGTGGTTAAGACTGACG
Source organism: Kwoniella shandongensis (assembly GCF_008629635.2). NCBI lineage: Eukaryota > Fungi > Basidiomycota > Tremellomycetes > Tremellales > Cryptococcaceae > Kwoniella > Kwoniella shandongensis. The sequence continues at coordinate 185,987 of NC_089299.1, forward strand.
AGATGTCTTTCAGCAACAACTATTCGCTGGAAACTCCTCTTCTGGTCCCCTTTCGCCCTTCCTGATCTCATCTCTCTTCTCACCGTCAGCTGTAGGCAATGGTTCAGCGACTCCGACTGCTACGAACAATGAGAACGCTCCTGCCTCCCCTACAATCATGAATATCCTCGAACAGCTCGCTATGAACGAAATGCCACAAACCATCACCAATCCCAATCCTGAGAGACCTCTACTAAGGTTAGAGAGTTCGAATATGTCGGCGTTGGCGGGAGGCGAGTGGGGTGACAAGCATAGCCGTTTCTAGTGAGTCATCGCATAGTCTCACTCAGGTCTGGCAGCTGACTTGAAATGTTTCAGTTTACCAGCAGAACGATTTGCTGGGTGTTACCAGATCCCTCACTGGGCGCTTCCTCCCTTGCGGACATTGTCTACAATGGCATGCCGTACCTTCCATACGGTTCTGAACCACTTTTCATTCTTGCACATGCCGACATTCAAACTTATCGATACTGCTGCATGTCTCGCCTTCGCCATTTGCACGGTCGGCGGCATTAAAACGAACAAGAACGTTACAAATTCAGACGATCTGATATGGACAAGTCACACGACCTACGGTCACCCTCAACAAGACACTCTAGATGGGCCTGTGGTACCAGACCAGAGCTGGGAAAATCTCTATCACGAAAGTTGGGAGGAGACCGCTGGAAGTGAAAGAGCACAAGACGCGAAAAAGGTATTAGGATGGCAGAATGGTACTATCGTTCGAAGCGAGAAGACCAACATGCTTGTGAAGGTGAGCACATGAAGCCATCCGAAATGTCGATTCTGACTGCTGACGACGTTATACAGTCTTTCTCCCTTGCGAAGGGTGTATTGATGACCGAGTACAACGTCGCCCTGCTTCAAGCGTTGATTTTGTATCACGCCCCCAATTTTCTAAGCGGAAGCGATAGCGAGCGCCTGACCGCGAACATGTATATGGGCACGATTGTCAATGTAAGTTTTCTTTACTGAATGGTCACCCTTCGGCTTTTGCTCATTCTCATTTCTCCACAGATCACTCGACAGATAGGTTTCTACACACCAGAGGCCGAGCACTTCGAAACGAAAATCGCGACCCCCGTCCAGCCGTATACTCCGAGCGATCTCGATCGATGTTGGCGACAATGGATCTCCCTTGAGACTCGTCGACGAACGGCTTTTCTCGTCTACCAGCTCGATACGGTCTCGGCATTAGAATCGAACATACCCTGCATTCTTTCGACATGTGAGGTGTCATATGTGCCCTTGCCTGCGCCTGACACGTTGTGGAAGGCTCCAACTGCCGAGGCGTGGCTCAAAGCAGTGAAGAATTATCGACCTATGACAATGGACGAAGCTATGCGGCGCATTTTCTTCCTTCCGACATATGGATCGTTTGACTCGCTTCACGAGAACTCGGATACTCAGTACTACAACCTGCTCAACCAGACTGACATGGGACCATTTGCTAGATGCGCGATGGTCATAACGTTGTTGAGAGGGGTCATGGACATTGGAGAAGGAAAGCGAGACAGAGGTGACTGGCGCGACTTGACCGATCTCTGGGTAGGCTGCAGTTGGTTGAGGCCACACACGAAGATGTTAGCGCAGGATGGTACGGATCTGGGTCGTATAACCAGGGAAAGTTTGAGAGGACGATTCAGTTTAGGTCTGCAAAAGGTGCGTTAACACTGATGCGAATCGACGCACTACGTCGCTGACCAGCTAATAATTCAATAGTGGCGAGAGGGATGGGACTTTGATTCCCTCTGTTCGAGTCCGCTAGACGCGAGAAAAGCATCTCCTCGACCCGAAGAACGATCAGGGGATACCAGGAGTAGCTCAGAATCTCAGCCCTCAGAGGAGAGCTTACTTCCAAAAGAGACACTAAATTACTGCGAAGGTAAGCTAAAATCAAGACGCTTTGCACCATATGCAGACAGTCGCTGACGTGGCTGGATACAATTAGACGCTCTGCCGTTGTATTGGTTGGCACAGGCACTTTTGACTACGCTTAATGCCACCCCTCCATCTGAACCCGGAACCAATGTGTTCTCTGGAGTACGATACGGCGACATGTTGAAGAAAGCTCGAACATTCACAAGAACAGGTGAAGGAGTCGCGGGAGAATTGTCGAACCGGTCAGCGTCTTATGCTCGAAGATCACCTCACGGTACAGGGGCGCAAACATTACACGATCAATCCAATCCGGCTTCGACCAGAGCGCCCATACCGACGACGGCGACCGCGGTTTCGTCAGGGTCCGCGAAATCGAACCCGACCACTCTTGCGACACCTTCCACGCAGTCGTCTTCCACTCCAAGTAACGGTGACGCAGCTGCAAATTTGCCTGGATGGGACAGTGCGGAAGCTGCAGAGCTTTTCTCGAGTTTCTTTGCTCAAACAGAAGGTGGTGTCAGCCTCGTTGCAAATGACCCCACAACGGAAGGGGCTTCTAGAGTGTTCTCTGAGATAGATGGCGTCCCATTGTTAGGTCCAGGTGTGGATGCGGATACCTTCGCTCTGAACATGTTGGGCGACGGAGCCGGACAAGCCAAATCGGGAGCTCAGCCTCCAGTTCATGGCGGTGGGGTAGTGGGTGTAGGGGACTTGGCGGAGAAACTTGGATTCATTATATAAATGTGTGCTCTTTTGGTTCAGAGATCTGCTACGTTGTTTTTCATTATCTGATTTATCTTGTTCCTTGTAGTAATGATATGGTATGGTATGATATGATATCTCTATGGACTTGTGTTGTGAGTGCGTTCGCAGACGTCATCAGTCTACGTCGCAAGGAGGAAACAGGAGACAGAGTACGGAGGTTGGAAGGGATGAGTTACAGTGGTGAACGAAAAAACCACGCGTCATCGAGTGTAAGGAATGTGGAGTGAATTAATGAGCAAAGCAACAGAGTTAATGAAATGTCTTCGGTTGTATGGTCCATCCTATTTCTTTGAATCAGCCTTTCTGTTTCATCTCACTGCGACTCTATATCATTTCGCGTAGCCATCACTCGACTCTGATTTCATCTTCAGAACCGACCTTATCCTAAAAGTAACCGCTTCGAGCTCGACACTCCGCCCAATATGCCCGGCTCAAAACGACGAGCACTGAAGAAACTCCTTTCACCCAACTCTTCACCCCAGACGCCCCCACCTCCATCTGGCGGTTCAACCAGTTCAATCTCATCTACCCTCCCCCCACCTCCATCCTCCCTTCGTGATGGTGATGGTGACGGATCAATTTCCCCCGCTCCTGCACTTGATATTCCCGTCGTTCAACCTGCGACTGTCAATGGCAGTGCTGGGGACAGTTTCGGTGATGGTTCTGGGATAAGTGTATCGAAAGCTGTCATGGAGGAGAATGCAGTACTTGAACAAATGCACGAGAGAGAAAAAGAAATCGGACAAAGTAATGCCAATGATGTGGTGTCTCAATCTCAATCGCCTTCGTCATCTCAGCAACATCAGAGAGTCACGGCAGACGAATTGATAGGCGCCAGTGGAGGTGGTGCCGGTGGATTGTACGGGAATGGATTTGGAGCGAACGGAGGTGGGAAGAAGAAGAAGTCGAGCAGACAAAAGTTTGAAGAGAGACAGGTGAGTTATGGTGCAGCTCTTTCCTCCTTCCTTCCTTTGGTGTGGCGAGCTGCTAGCTTCTGTCGGATTAGCAACGGTGCTACTTTGACATATCTGCCTGTTCTTCCCTCCTCCACGACCCCGACGAGAGAATGAGCAACTCCACTGTGCTACTCTAGGCTCAAGCATGAATCAATTGTCGGTCTTTTACTATGTCGCACGCATACTGACCCCCTTACCCCTCGCAGGCCCGAAAACAAGAAGCGTTGATCAACTCTGCCCCACCCAGTGATCCCAATTGGACAGCTCAGCTCGAGAAAGAGCGACAGGAGGAAATCCAGATCATCGGGAACGCTTGTACAGTCATGGGACGAGAGATCTACGAGGTGGGTCCTGTTGTATCATTTCGCTGCGTTGGTGCAGCTAGCAAGATTGGTGACAACGGCTGATGTTCTGGATTCGCTTTCGTTGAACAGATCGCACCTGATGGTCATTGTATGTACTCTGCCATTGCGGATCAATTAGGCGAGATTGGTATCCTCCCTTCTCACGAGGTGAGTTTGGCGTCTTCATCCCCTTGAACTCTTCTCAGCGCAATGTCGCGGAAGTTTGGCAAAAACACACGCTGATAATGTTTCAATTTCGTATTCAGGCAACAAACTATCAAGTGACACGAAACAAAGCTTCCGAATTCATGCTCCGTCATCCCGACGACTTCATGCCATTCTTACCCTCCATCACGGGCGAAGATAGTGCCGGCGCAACGGACGATGGGATGATGACTGAGAAGGGGTTCAGAAAGTATTGTCAGTTGGTGGCAGAGACTGGAGAGTGGGGAGGCGAGCCAGAGGTGAGTGCGGGCTTTGCTCTTTCCTTTGCGCGGGAAAGGAGAATAATACCACTCGAGCTGTGTGCTGATGCTTCTCTTCTTTTCTTTCATGGGATAAGATCCAAGCCCTCTCGCGCGCATTCAACATCCCAATTCACGTCTTCCAACGAGGTCCACCTACCGTCGTCTCCCACGGTGGAGGCGATGATGCCTTTGGCGGAGCGATGTCACCTGAACAAAGTGCTGCTGCGGGTGATAAGGTGGTCAGGATCAGTTATCACAAGAGGATGTATGGATTGGGCGAGGTGAGTGATATACTGGTGCAGACCAATGTGAACAGCCCATAACTCTGAACTTCAGTATGCTGATGCCCGCTGTGCTTGCCATTTAGCATTATAACAGTTTGAGAAAGGCTCAATGAGCGCGGATCGACAGGACGGAATGTGATGTACACGAGCCGCTTAGACGTCATACTGTGATGCTACATTAATCATCCCGGCCAGGTGTGCAATCGTTGCGTTCAAAGGGGATGTCGCTGAAGATCCAGTCGACATCTGTGCCCTCCCTCCAGCTGCCTGTCTGGTTGACTCCTTGGTACGACAAGGAAGCAAGTGGCACAAGGAAGCAAGTGGCGACAGTTATCGTCTGATGCTCTGTGCTTGGTACTTCATAGATGTAACACCCTCTACCATTCTTCCGGCTGATCTACCCACTCTCCTTTCCGTCTCAACTCCCTCTCCATTTCTCTGATCTTCCTATACCCAGCCCACCTCCCTTCCACACCAAACGCATCATTCCTCTTAACTCCCAATTCTCTTCTTAGCTCTCCGACCCCTTGTTCCCATCTCTTCTCCCAATATACTCCAACGAGACTCTTCCCCTCTCTACCTGTTCTGAGAGCCCATGGGACCCAATCTTTCGCCCAAGTATCACGTCGTTTCAGGCGGAATGGCCCGAGCGTCGAAGATAGACCGGCGACAGGTAATGACATGTTTGCAAATTCGAGGACTTTGAGCGATAGTTCGTGGGGGAGTGTGGGAGGGAGGGAAAAGAGGGTGTGATATAGGTCGTGGGTCTGTCGATAGCGTAGCATCGTGTAGGCGAGTGTGGGGGAGTCGATATATTGTACCTGTTAGAGAGGAGTGGAGAGTGTCAGCTTGAGTGGCTGCGTAGGGATTCGAGATGATAGTGAGAAAGACCGAAACACGTTTGTAACGAAGATCGCGCTACGCAACAAGGGGGAAGCAACGGCTGCTTGATACTTCTCAGCGTCTCCCTCGCTTACACCTGCAACTATCCTCTACTCTGCTCATTCACAGCAATCCTGTGTCCCATGTTTCCCTGTCTATACGCTATGGCAGGTCCACATACACACTGAGTGCCGGTGTACGCCCTACTTCCAACTCCTAATCGAGCACGATCACAACTCCCCCTCCTATTCCTTCCTTTCCTCAGCGTCGCGGTCCAGACTTGACTATCACAGACCCAAACACGTCGTGAGAATGGCCTTTGACTCACGTCTGACCTCGAGTCCGGCGTTATCTCCCCACCTCTCAACCATTCCCAATACTCTCTCCCCACCGTGCCTCTCCTCATCTCTCCCAACTTATCTCTCAAAACACTCTCGCCACTTATCCTAGGTCTATCCCTCATAATCTGTCTTCCCTCAGGGTGCGCCACCATCTTCTCATGTAAAGAAGGGAGGAATGTCCCCGCCGTAGATTCAGATAGGGACGCTACTAGGTCGCCTCGTGATATGTCGAGAAAACCACCTACGATACCCGACCCGAGTGCCAGTAAGGCATTTTGAGAGGTGGAAAGGGGGATGTGGCCTGGGTAGTTTGGTGGTCGGTTAGGAACGGTCAGGAGTCGGAGAGAGGGTCGCATGATTAGTCGGAGCCGGTGTCGGTGTGGGGGAAGCCGGATACTGGACGTGGAGAGTATAAGGGAAGGAGGAGTGATGGGTTGGAAAGGTCTATTCGGCAACACGTTGAGCTCGAGCTTTGCTTTGATCGTATTTCAATCAGGTGATGTAATGCTTTCCGGTCGACAGATCTTATGGTCTCGTTTTGGGTGGGTCGATCTTCTCTCACTAATGCTCAATGCTTGCTGTTTGTAGAAACGGTGATTCAAGCATCAACGCCTCTACAAATGTCGAAATGCAACTTCGCACTCGAACAGCATCATCGCGAATCGATCCGGAACAATCAACCCATCACGTGACTTTGTCTTCGCGCGATTGCCATTATCTTGTATCTGTAAAGAGTAGCATATCTACATCGTCTCTGTAGTACCCAAAAGCTTTAGATGATGCCCAAGTACGCTTCTCTTTTCACGCTATGCACCACACAACCCCGCCTTCCGAGTCTGAATGACCGCGTGTCCTACTCGGCTTCATCATCATCCTCACTTTCACTCTCCACAACAACCTTTCTCCTTCCTCTTCTCGCAGGAGCAGGTGCCTTCTTCACAGGTACTGGAGCTGCTTTTCTCCCTCTGGCAGGTCTAGCAGGGGCCGCTTCTTCCTCTTCCTCCTCTTCTACTCCTTCAGCCCCATCACCACCACCATCTCCATCGTCATCGTCGTCATCAGATTGCTGAGCAGCCTTCTTCCTCCCTTGAGCAGGGGCTTTCGTCCCTGCTGTGGGACGTTTCGCAGCTCGTCGCTTGGCAGCTTTGGTCTTTCGTAAGACGTCAGCTTCGAGAGCTTGGTCTTCGAGACCCTTGGCTTGGTGTTCAGCGAGGATCTGCAAATGACGCTCGACTTGTCAGCTTGGATACCTAGGTGGGCTGCTAGGTGGTCGCAATCTGATCTAGTACGCACCGCTTCGAACTCCTTGAGCTCCGTTTCGGGCTTATTGGCCGCTTTGTTCGCTCGAGCCTATATGTCATGGGTTAGATACCTATCTTGGTTGGCTAGATTATCGCACTTGCCTTTGCGAGAATCTCGGTGAATCGTCTGAACACAGTCTCCTCGTGCAGCTTGTCTTGGTAGAAAGGTAGACTGCGCAAGAATACACGTTAGCGTATGTCGATCATTTGCAGCCTTCATTCACGCAATCTACTCACCCTTCAATGAGTTTCTTCATCGATCTTTCTGACTTGAATGGTAAGAGGGAAAGACAGAACGAGATATCACGCCATTGTCTTTCGTCCGTCGCGAGTCTGAATCGCTGGCACAATTTCTCGACCAGCGCTTCCGCTTGTTTATCCTGAGAGCACACATACTTGTCAGCTTCCACTTACTCGTGCCAATTTACATGAAATCAACTTACCTTCTCAATGAAAGTAAAGATAAACCTCATCGTCCTCTCGAACGTTTCCTCGTCGACCGCATGTTTCCCAATACTCAAGTGACTGATCACATCCTGCAAGTTGTTATACAGCGCATTGTCTTTTGTCGACAGCTCTGTAAAGAACAATTTCGCCAAATCGGAAATACGTTGATCGGGATCTTCGAGACATTTGGCCATTTCGCCCAGTTGACCCTTGACCTTGATCATCCCGTTCAAGATCAAGTGTGTCAAGACCATTAAGGTGTTCTTCTTGACGACGAGATCGGGGTCCGCCAATCCTTGGTAGAGACGTTCAGAGTTCTAGTTCACACGGAGACATCAAGTTCGTTAGCTGCCATTTCTTCTCGGGGTGAAGGTGTGATCTGCACTCACATCGTCGATCATGCTGCCGAAGCAAACTGCGATATCACCCAAGGCGATCACAATGTTACTCCTCACCACTGGATCCCTGCTGGTCTCAAGGATCTTGAACAGCAAGAGCAAGTGGGATTCGCAGAATTGTGCGGAGACACACATGAGTTTGGTCAAGCTGAGAGCGGCTGCTTGTCGAAGGGAAGGGTTCTGTAACATACCCAAGTCCATTGATCAGCAAGTGGGGGACAACAACGAGTTGGATATCGTCCAAAGGATCGAGATGGGTTGAGCAACTCACCCTGTACCTCTTAGGGCTTGCACAGATATGCGCAATCATGGGCCCGTAGACGGCCAATAGACTCTTTTCTCCGAACAAAAGTTCCTTCTCCCTAATTCCAGAGATCAAATCGCCAATGTCGTCCTCCGCGTTACCTGCTACGGCGTCGAGGTCATTCGAGTCCTTCTCGGTAGATTTCGCAGCAGCTTTCTCTGTTAAGGCAGAACACCATGTATCAGCGCATGCGACACCGCTTTTTGACCGAGAACGCGAGGATTTGTGTCCAGTTGACAAACTCACGTTTCGCATTCTCGTCCTTGCGTCTCTTGAACTCCCGTTCGACAAGCTCGAGATAGACGATATGTTTGATAGCAACGTGTCCAACCACAAAGACCAATTGAGCGAGTCTGAAACTGCCAGTCTGATCCTTCTTCTCCTCTTGAATCACCGAAACATCCCCTTCAGGCTTCTCGACATCCTCCTCGCCGACTTTTTCGCCCTCACCGTCGTCACCTTCCTCTTCGACTGAGGGGTTGCCATTGGAACCTGATGGGGTGTCGAACACCTTGCCGGTGAGGTTCTTGATGATGCCAGAACACAGAGCGTCGGGCTGTTCACCGAGCAAGTAAATCGTGTTGATAGCTTGCTCGGCCATTGAGAACCAGTGAGGAGAACGAGGGGAGTGTTCGATGATCTCTTGCAACTTCACGAAGATAGGGTTGTCCATTGGAAGTCGCATCGTCTTGTCACTCAGAGAACCTAGATGTTCATCGTCAGCTTAATTGCATGCACACCGTCTGGGCACGAAGCTGACCTTTGACCTTCTTAGCGGATCCTCCGAGTCGCTGCAGCGCGATACAGGTATATCGAGCCAAAACCAAGTCGTGCTGAGGTGTGACGTCAGCTCAACAGTGGTGGTCGCAGTAGAAACGAGTCACGATCACGCACCATTCCCAGCGGCCCCAGACCAATCTTCAACAACGACTCGACTCTCTCCGTGACAACTTCTCGCTTGGCCAAAGCCAACATACCAAGGATGATGATGGCACCTTGGCGTTGAGGCTTGGGAATCTCTTGGTCGGTACCTGCGATGATACAGCAAATGAGCACCGCTGTACGACATCGGAGAAGAGTGTCGACTTGACGTACTGTAAACCTGCCACAATTTGTTGACGACATCGTTGTGTACACCTCCATCCACCATCATGGTTCTGATCAACTCTTCCAAACTGGTCAACTCGGCCAAAGTAGCACCGTATGTTCGTCTGAAAGACAAAAGTCAGCTCCCATACATCATGGTTTGAGCAAGACTCAAAGGAGTCACTCACTCAATCATGTTCTTGGCAATTCGGTTGACCTGTTGTTTCGGTGCCAAGTCTGGTACCACATCGAAGTACAAGCTTCTATAGCACTCGATTAAACTTCCCCTGATACCTTTGCCGTCCATCCCATCTTCACCCGCATTGGCGTTGTTATCTTTGGTCCAGATGAGATGTAACATGGTCTTAATACCTTGATCGGCACTTGCGATATCGTACTCATATGCAACTCGGAAGAATCGCATAGCTTCGAGCACTTCAGTCTTGGTGGTCGACACGAGCAATTGACAGAGCGTAGGAATGGCAGTTTCGATCTGGTTGATGAACCGCAATGCGTCACCGTAGTACTTTTTGGTGAGACGGAGTTTGGTGATGAGGTTGGGGTCGAGTGTCGTTTGTTCAGATTGAATACCTGAGATGTCGAGCTGAGATTGACGAGGTTTTCGTTCTTTCTTGACTTTCTTCGGTTTGGGTGTAGCCTCTCCGTCCTCGCCCTCAACCTGTTCTTCCTCTTCTTCCTCGCCACCTCCTTCAGCCTCAACGGTCTCCTCTTCCTCGTCATCTTCCATGCCGACATCTCTCTTCGCCTTTTCCAACTCCTGAGCATCAACTTTTGCCAGCTCTTCCGCTACCTTCTCGTACCTATCCTGCCATTCTTGGAGGTTGAGTGTACCACCGTGGAGAGCACCGAAGGGGTGGGTCTCCAACAATTTGCAGAGAAGCTGGATCGCATATCGTCTTGCGGAAGAAGTCTTGTCTTCGAGTGTTCGGATGGTGAGCTCTGTGATCTGGTGTCGTTGTTTGGGGAATTTGGCCGGAAGACTGTAAAGAAGTCAGTCCAGTCTGGCTAATGGCCAAAGTGGTAGCTACTTACTCGCAGAGCTTGATTAGAGTAGTCAACACCTTGCACCTCACCCATGAGTTGAGGTCGAGGAAGCGCTCCATTAGCAGTTCGAAGAACCGCTTGATCTGCTTGGTTTTCTGCTCCTCGTCACCTTCGTCCGATGACGAGATATCTCTAATCAGGATACCGATGATTTCAACGATCGCCATACGCATAGGGTGGGCCTGAAAGAAGCCATATGTGTTAGGTCACCGCACGGTTGTGGGGAATGAGTCACACTCACTTCGCTGTCCAGGTGAGCCAAAAGCAACGACATCTGCTTCTGCACCACCCTTGGACTCAACTCTGCCAATCTGACCAAGAACTTTGAGAAACTTCTTGGTCCCTTTGCATCGTTATGAGCAAACGTCTTCCCTGCAACATCCCTCAACACCTCTTCTCCTAGTTGACTGAAATCAAATTCCTTCTCCAAGATCGCCAACAGCTCTGCCATCGGTTCGGACAGATGTTCAAAGTACGTGAGGTTCTGGATGATACTTGTCTGAACGCCAAATGCGTGTCCATGGAATTTGACGGCGAGACAGATGACCTTGTATATACCAAGTTTGATCTCGTTTGATTTAAGATATTGTTCTGACTCTGCGAGCTGATAAGCCGGTTTAACGAAACATGATACGAAAGTCTCCTTCTCTGAGGTGGTTCGCCATATTCGAGAAGTCGGTACTCGAAGTATCTTCGTCATCGTCGTCAAGACCAACGGTAAATGGTCTATCCAGATGAATGATGTCGATGTTGTTGACCCCTTTGATCCTGCTGCAGTCTTCTTCTTCCCCTTCCCTCCCGCTGTCGTTGTTCTCGGTTCGTCTGATGATCTCCCAGCACCTCTCTCGGCCGCAGTGACGAACCACTGTAATAAGAAAGCCCACATCTCCAAAGGTTGTTTATGTATCATAGGCGCATCCATATCGACCTCTCCAGCACCGAACCCTTGTCCTCCGACCATCGTCATAACAGCGCTGGAATGGTTGTTCAGCCCAGACAGAATCACATCGAGAAGCTTGGTGAGCAGAGCCCCGGAGATGTTGGGGGAATCGGCATGTTTGAGTATAGAACGGAAGACGTCGAAAGTCGCAGGTTGTGAGTGGATGAGAGATTCGGGGTCATTGACTATGGACTCGATGGCGGAGGAGAGAGATTCGTCAATAGAGGAAGAGCGAAGGGAGTCGATATCGACCTCGGAGGGAATATGGTAGAGCGAGGGGTCGGATAGGGAGAGGAGCTCTTCTTGCAGGTTGAATTCGTCTGACATGACGGATAAGGAAATGGAATGGAAACTGGGGGTGGAGAAGGCGAAACTCTGCCGCTTCGAACGGGATATGAATGTACAAAGCCGAACCGCAGGACTTCGAGCTGACTGTCGTTAGTCTGGCTGATATATATCGAAGCAGGCGATGGGTATAATGTATGAAGACGTGGTCGAGCAAGAGCGTATAGAAGTAAAGTAAAATCAACGAGCAGTGTTTTGGGTGTTGTCGCGGTTTGTTTACGAGTTGACGCGTCTTTGATGGTAACGAATTACCAAAAGTGGCAAACCGATAATCCCTCACTGTACGGATACCACCCATCTCAATTCAAACTATCTGTCTATGTCTACTGCAGAGCGAAACCAATGCATACAATGAATCCCATGACTATCCTCGAGACATGATGCCGAAACGCTGCTAACCAGGTTAGACCTCACCGTAACCGCCAGCCTTGAAGACTGTTTGTTCCTTCTTGACAATCTCCTCGAGAGCCTTCAACCACGCTTCGAGTTTGGGCAACACCTCGGATTGAGGTTCACCGAGTTTAGGGTAGAATGTTGCTCTGTAAGGACATGCTTTCATAGCGAGCTGCGAGATTACGAGCGACAGAGAGTCAACACTGAGTGGTCTTCGGGAGACCTTACGTGGTTGGGTCTAAGAAAGGGAAGGAGACGACTTACATAGAAGACAGGTCTAACCATCATGCCATGATACTTCTTCAAACTACCCTCGTAACCCTTTGTGAAGCTGACGCTGAGCTCTTCTGATGGGTTATCGACGTTGGACCTCAATCCCTGGGCGGTGAAATTGAGACCTCGCAAGAGCCACATCAGAGCGTCGGTAGCCACTCTGTCTTTGGGCTTGGGAATACTGGCCTTTTCGGCAGCGAGTAAAGATTCGAGGGTCTTGCCGGATTCGGGGTTGTGTGCGAGGTAGGCTCGAACTTTCTGTGAGTGCCGAGGAGATGGAGGGCAGTGAGTGAGCGGACAATTAGGCAGAAGACAGATGAAGGGGAAAGCGGAAAGGAATGGCGGTGATAGGACAGATTACAGCGAAGTGAACGTAAGGTTATGACGGACATAGAAACAGACAGAGGAATCAGATCACTTGTCAGCGCTATAATTCATCCATATCCAGCGCTCATGCACATACCGCGATGTTTCCAGTCAAATCATTCTGCACAACAACGAATGCGGGGTTACCGAAGAGGCCTAATATCAGATCAAACGTCGATCAGCCGAAGTTTCCGTGACTCGCACTTGGCTGTCCAGCGGAAGATACACACCGAAGATCTTGACGAGGTTCTCGGCTGCTTCAAGGAACTCGGCAGTGTCGACGCCAGCCTCGGTGATGGTCACTTCGGTGAAGGACTAGGTGGAGAGGTTTAACGGGATATCAGCTTTGGCTCTGTATAGTCGCAAAGGCGCCAGTGTAAGTGTGTCTTTGGTGAGAAAGCCAGGAATCCAAGCTTCGCATAGTCACTCGTCCGAGCTCCCGGCCATCAAAGACAGAGCATAAAGTGGAAGCATGGGACCAGTAGCTCGAGAGGAGAGCAAGTGATTCGACTTACCTTTGTGATAGTCTCAAAGAACTGTTGGTCGCTCATTCTGTCGTCTTCTTATATGTGATTGGTGTATCAACAGTAGTGCAAGAGATTTGGAAGAGTAGACCATGCATTGATAGTTCTCGGACCACACACATCGAATGGTTGACAACACCTGGCGCGTCGACAAGGGTGTAAGGGGTGTCACCGTTATCATCTCTCCACGTGGCCACATGCCAAAATCAACGCCACGTCATTCTACGTAAACGCCCCCGCGTCGTCTCGTCTCGTCTCTACGTCCTTGTCGTTGACCATCATCAATCAGTACAAACGATTGACTGCATGATTACTTGAATCTAGACCACTGCGCTTCCCTACCGAACAAACCTCAGCCTACTTGTCATCATGTCACACGTGAGCTCCAGGTCCCTCTTCTGACGATCGATCACGCTGACGTTGCGCCTCTATAGCACCCCGCAATGTGGAAGCAGCCCTCTGCACACTCATCATTCAACGACTATGCCACCTTCCCCCTTGCCCAAACCCAACGACACTCTGCGATCTCTCATGGGGCGACCCAACATACTCAGTAAGTGAAGCTGGCAAGGGCCTGCACGTTGCATGTCTCGAGTACAGCTGCTGATCACTTCCGCCCACAGACAACCACTTGTTACTGGTACTTCAGTCCTCGGTATCAAGTTTGACAAAGGTGTCATGATCGCAGCAGACAATCTAGGTATGCAGCTTTTCTCTACTCCTATGTCGAGGCAGTCAATGAGCTGATAAGTTCTTTTTTTCTGTACAGCGTCATATGGTTCCCTTGCCCGATTTAGAGATATCCAACGTCTCCATCCTTTAGGCAAACACACACTGTTGGGAGTTGCAGGAGACATGTCAGACTATCAATGGTTGAAGAAGGAGCTGGATGCGTTGTTGTGCGTGGTGTCTCATTCTCTCAGCCGCAACTATCCACTCCATATCCCTTGCCTCCTCCCTTCGCGGTCGGCGAGCCGAAATAATCGTGCTACTTCAACATTCCAACTCGCCTACTCTTATTATTCTTGCCTTCCTTCCTTGCGTGTACAATCGAGCTGACCTCTTACCCATCGCAGACGCCAAGAAGAAGCCCTCTCACTCACCGACTCTCACCCTTCCCTCTCCCCCTCAAACATCTACGACCTCCTCGCCAACCTATTCTACGGACGAAGGAGCAAGATGAACCCTGTTTGGAACGCTGTCTTAGTCGGTGGATGGGACAAGAACAAGAAGGAGAGGTGAGTCTCTACTCATTTTTCCCTTGACATCGTTTTGCTCCACTCCCCTAGTCTGTTTGAGCTGCCTTGAACTTCGAGCCTTGACCATGTCGTGTTCCTGCCATCATCTATTGTTCTAAGAAAACTAAACTAATCACTTTCTTTCTTACAGCTTCTTAGCATTCATCGACCTTCTCGGTACCACTTACACCGCTCCCACTCTTGCTACAGGCTTTGGCGCCCATCTCGCCCAACCTCTCCTGAGAGAGGCGTTCGAGGCGAAAGCTGGTGTCGACGGGAAGGGACCGTTGTTGACGCAGGAAGAAGGGGAGAAGTTGATCGACGATTGCATGAAGGTCTTGTTCTACAGAGATGCGAGGAGTATAAACAAGGTGAGTTGTGGTTCCTTTACATTGTGTACGCGAGTGGAGACACGGGAGGTGTGTGGGTTGAGGTGTAAGACACTGAGGGCCCAGCTATGTGGATTGAACGCGGTGGACGAGTGATGGAAGTAGGGAATTGGGTGTAAAGATGGAATTGAAGGAATTGTCGAAACGGGTCGCTTTGCCGTGCTTGAGCCTCGTCGCTGATACCCTGCTCTTCTACCACAGTACCAAGTCGCCATCATCACCGAGGAGGGAATCACAATCAGCGATTCCAAATCCGCCCCTACAGAATGGAGCTTCGCAGAAGGTTTGAGAGGATACGGTGCTCAGACTCAATGAGCGCAACACGTAGGGGTGTAGGTAGAAGAAGTGTAACGTTTATGCATATATATACATCTAAACAGTCTAGATCTACTCTTACTAATTACCGACCTAATCTCTGTTCTACATTTGACCAAGCTGTCATCGCTCCGTCCCATTCGTCTTTGCTAAATACACTTTGAGATGGAGGGGGTGGGGTTGATATTGTGTAACCTAATTTTCGGATGAACGGTAGGGATGAGGTTCGGAGAGATTGGATAAGAGGAGTGAGGTTGTGCAGGAGCGGTATGGGTGTGGGATGTTGGCTACAGAGTAGGGACACTGAGTCAGGACCGGATGGCAATACGAAGTTCACTTCTACTCACTAGATCTCGGTGATTCTCAGAGCCCAGAACGGGTAACCCCACAATTCTGGCGCAGCACGAGGTATTATCGACCTGAAGATTGATGGCGGAGACAAGTGATGTACGATCAACAAGTCGGGATCATGAGTGAAGTTGAGTTGCTCTACGGTATGATAACAAATGTCAGCACGAATTACAATCCTATACAACCATGAGGCAGAAGAGATGTGATTGGTGAGAGTGCACTGACGACGTAGATCATGATCAACTTTGGAGACTGTCATCTCCTGCAGGGAAAGTTGAGAAGCAGCATATTTCTTGGTGAGGTCGGTGACGAGCGATGATGAGGAAGAGGGAGGAAGGAAATGTACTGTAAGACCTTTCGATCGTTGTTTACCTATAACGATAATCGTTTGTCAGCCAATGTCCCTCAGGAGTGTCTTCGCACCGTGACGAGCATTCGTGCCAGAACCAGGATGTAACTGGTCTAGAAGCCTAGATACGCACGAGGATGTACTTCAACACTCATCACTCCGTCATGTGTCAGACGACCGTCGCAATTGCCATCTCGCGCTTTGTCATTACACTCTGGTGGACTCCTCGGTGTGAGAGGTAATTCGCACTCTGGCAAATCTTGGGTCGGTCTCGGCGAAGGTGTGGAAGGCGAAGAAGATGGTGGAGAGGGAGGCAGTGTTGAAGAAGAGTATGTTGATAGATCTTGAACAAGTCTCGGAAGGAGTGATTGTATCCGCCCTGATGAATATGAAGAAGGTTAAATTAGCTCACTCATAAAACGTACATGGATACCTTCAATACGACTGAAAGCGACCCCGGGCTACTCACCTTGTCCGTCCCATACTGAGATCTCCTTGATACCCCTCTCTCCGCCCCATTCCACAAGTCTCAAAACACTCTCCACCAACGCATCTTTCTCCCTCCGTAATCGGACAGATCCTCCGGGATGCGTTCGTCGCGAAGGGACCAATACCAGAGCGAGATGTTTCGGTGGTAAGCTACGCGGTTGATTATCCGAATCTGAGAAAGGAGATTTGGAAGGGAGGGGATCGTATTCGTGTATCAATGTCTCGGAGGTGGGATTCGTGGTGGTGAACGCTTGATATGTTCGTAGGAGAAGTGAGGAGATGGTGAATGTTAGATGGAAGAGGAAGAAGAGTGGTAATGCCAGAATGCGCAGAAGATATATGAGCGGTGAAGGGAGCATGGTGGATAGAGAGAGGAGCGACTCGACCAGCGAGTACGGTGTGTAGTTGTCGTATTGATATTGATTGTCCGTCAAGTGCTGGGTTGGTGCTGCGTGGATGGATGAGTTATGTTTCAACGTTTCATACAACCATCCGCGTAACGCTTCGAGCGAAGAAATAGTGGTGACGTGGAAGACGTGGTGTGCTTGCTTTTCGTGTGGGCAGATCAGCATTGGACAAATTGATCGTTCACGCATCTAACGCTCAACGATGTCAAGAGAGCTGTCATGTCAAGCCAAGACTCAGAATCAGAAGAGAGAGCACCCATCGTGAAATAACCACATTACAGAGAAGGGGTTCCCAGGTGAGGCCCAGACTGCAACCAATTCAAAATCATCCTAACAACGCCAAGTTCTGCATTACATGGTGTACCTATACGACGTCTTCTCCTTCAATATTGTTTTGGACTTGTCTGTTCGTTCTGCCAGACTCCATATATGTTGAGAAGCTTTGTCAAGAGTGAACAGATACTTTGACGGGATCGGGTCGTAGATTTTCCACGACCAAAGAAAAACCATGAACGGTTTGTGCTGTGCCACATCGCCCCATGTCAGCCTTCTGTGTGGTAGTGCTGCTTGAGTCATCGGTTTATCATCCTCCATGACGAGAGTCGCAGGCGAGACCAGGTCCGCTCTTGGGTAAGGACGGAAACCTTGTTACTGCAGGTCTGAATTGATGTTGAAGAGTCGATAATGATAATGATTTAGCGTGCTCACAAAGCCAATGCTCGAGAGATGCGTAGTACGATCCGACCATCGTAATTGGTGGCAGGAACTCGGTCATTGGAGGACTTCGCACGCTCACACAATACCTGTACGCAAGGAAGCAGATAAGCGGAGGACTTGTCGCACGCGAATGGCAAACCGAGAGCCTGTAAGTCATGGGTGAATGTTGAAGATGCAGTCGACACCTTACAATCCATCCAGAGCTCCAAAGGGAAAGCAATGACGGAGCCGCATATTCTACCTGAACCGTTGGCGCACATCGACGCACACTCGCACGTCCGCACAAACGCAACTCTTGGCGCATAAAGGAAGCAGAAGCTCTTCGTTGGCGTAGAGATGAAGCGCCCCACCGACTTCTGCTTCAGGCTACTCTGCAACTTCACGGAAAATATCGCTTGGGTGTATGCGAACTATGTCACAATGACCAAGCTGACAGAATGTACCCTAAAATGACCTCAATGCATGCACTCCCACCCTAGTAGACGTAAGCAAGGATCTTTCCACCGACCTGTACAAGAAACCCAACTCGTCAGCATCCAACACTTGTCTGGCATGAGTACAAGTAAGGAGGTAACACTCACGTGCTTGTTACGGGCCTCGGTGTGGTCCATGATACCGGCAGAGGTGGTGAGGATGATCTTGCCGAAAGATCGAGCGGGGAGAAGCTGGTTGACCCAGTTCTCGATGGCGTCGACGGGGACGTTGAATCGAGGAGAGATGACACCGGTCTTGTTCAATCGACCGTTGAGCTGGATGACGATCTTGCCGCCTCGGTGGTCGTCGATGATCTCGAACTCGCCGATGTAACCTGAAAGCGATTCAAAGAATCAGCATACAACTCTCCTTTCGATACAAATATCAATATTTGATGAATGAAAATGTAGAATGTCCCTCTTTCGAATCAATCGAATCTGTCTGACACCCTGGCCATGCGGCCTCGAGCTGTACAGACTCGCGTTGAAACGAAAGAGATAGATCACATATAGTGATCAGAAATCAATGTTCCGGAGACTTAAAGCCTCGCCTCGGTGAGAAGAACGTGTGGAGGCAGTTATACTCCGGGTAGTATGGGGGAGTAAATGAGGGGTGAAGAAGATGTAGGAGCTGAGAAGAAAGGATATGGCGCAGTGATGGATGATTCCCCAACTCACCGTGCTTCTGCATGACGGAAAGGACCTTGACGACAACCTTGGAAGAAGGTCGGATCAACACCTGTCGCTTTCCTCGTCGCTCGGCGTTGACAATGTTGTTCTGTGGGAGACGATGACAAGAGGTTAGCAGCTGTCCATATTGTCCATCACATTTCGTCGCCCCGTCCCCATTCCACATCTCCATGTCCAATTCCATATCCCCTTTCGCTTCATCCCTCTTTGAAATCTCCCGTACGTCCTATCCTGCGCTCTTCTCATGCTCTTCACACCCTGCCTCCTTCTGCGAAAAGCGACGACGAAAATGATACCTACGAGAGCATCGTTAAGAACTGAAGTTCGGACCATTTTGAATCGATTTTCGTTTTCGGGTTTTCTGTCGAAAGGAAAGGAATATAAGAAACTACTCTTCTGTACTGTCTTTCGCTCTTTCTAAACTCGATGCGGGTGTGCTTACTTTAAGCAGCCGTAAAGAGTCCTATAACAAGGTGATTAGATTTGGGCAAAAGTTTTTGTTGGTCAAGTAGCTATTAACGTTGAACAAGTGTCGAATTGGAGGTTAGTGGTGGTCACCCTGCTGCAATGCTGCAATGCTACAGTGAGCAGAGGGGACAACAGAGACGAAATGTTGAATTTGAGTGAAGGGACGGAGTTTCGTGAGACCACCCAAAGCGAAATGCCGATGTGGCATCTTCCTCCCTGGGACGAAGGGGTCACGTGGCGATCTCGTGCCTTGTCGCTCGGCCATCTTCGTTGCTTTCGTCTATCCAAAAGTTGAAAGATAGTTAGATGCATGTAAGTCAGAACAACAAAATTCGAGACTACGAAAACGATGGCACCCCCTGCGACTGCGACCACCGCAGGTCCGTCCAAGGGGAAGAACAAGGCCCTCGCCACTACACACGATGAGAGCAAGACTATTAGAGCGCAGTCAAAGAAAGACAAGTCTGCGCCGAAACAGGATGTTGCCTCCATCGTCGATAGGGCCGGGATGAACAAGGATGTAGTGAAAGCTGTGCTGGCAAGTCCTCTCACGACAAGCTGGTAAGTCTGTAATCTAACCCGTCCTCAAAAATTACTGACCAGTTGGCTTCCTTCACCAGGCCTAATATCCCACGACATCTGCAAACTGCTGTGCTGCACGCTTTGAAGGAGGTCGTACCGGAACAAATCGCAGATTATCACGTGTCGCGAGCTCGTTGTCATACCAAAGAGAGACGAGTAGACAGGCGAATGAAGAAGAAATCTAAGAAGGAGGACAACGGTGACGAATCGAAAGAAGGCGATTTGAGCGCGGTCGAAAACAAGATCGAGGACAGAAGCGAGGATGTCAGTATGACGGCGGGGGACGACACTGCTACTGGCGCTGGAACGAAGCGCAAATCCACCACACCATCATCGAAAGCAGAACCAATCGCGAAGAAACAACGAACGGAGAATGGGTCAAATGAAAACACCACCAAACGACCTGTCAAGCCTGAAAGCTTGTCACATCTCGTTTTGGGCATCAACGAAGTGATCAAATCGCTTGAATCGCAGATTGATGAGATCAAACTTCGTCTCTTAGTTATGGCAGATGCCTTGGCCCCCAACCCTGTTACAAACGGTCACGCTACTCGCTCTGCTGGTCATCCCGCTGTGGCAGCGAATGGTCTCTTGCCGACCGCGCCTCTTTCGCCCAATACTTCACCCGAACCAATAACGGTGAACCAAGATCAACATCACACCACGACTTCCGATACTAGTAACACATCGTCTTCATCATCACCGTTATCATTCATCGTCGTGCCTTTATTATCTATCAACCCGCAATCACTAGTCTATCCCATCCCATCGTATTGCGCAACCTACAATGCCCTGGTATATCAACATGCCCAATTTGCCAAAATCGTGAAAACACGATTGAAAGCTTCGGAATGGGAAGACGTGATCGGAAAGGAGGAGAGGGAAGAAGTGAGAGTCGTCCCTCTTGGAGAGGTGGAGAAGGATATGGCACAATTGGTAGGATTGAGAAGGTTGGCTTGTTTGGGTGTGAGGGTGAGTGCTGAATCTCCCGTCTCTTACCGAGCGAGATGTGATTGCTAATGACGACGACTTTGTAGACTTCACATCCGGATGTTGAAGTACTCAGAAAACTATTACCGAAGAGCGTGCTACATCCCCCTCGACATAGTATCACACTTCCATTCCCCACTTCTTCCCTTAAAATACATAACGGGGCAATGACAAGCGATAAAACACCAACGACAACTGGTGTTCCGATTCCAAACGTTCATTATGCCCCGTTGCACGTCAAGGGCATACAAACGACATTGCCTGTCGACAATGCTGCGCGAAAGGCCAAACGACTCGAAGAAGTCAGGAAAAGAAGGGTGGAAGTGAAAGTGTTGAAGAAACAGCAGAAAGCACAAGGGACGGGGAAAACGAAAGGGAAGGCGAGTCAATCGAGCAAAGGGAAGGTGGACGCGACAAAGTGAACTATCTCGCAGCATAAGGAGTGGGACTGTCTAGAGTAACAAGATCGGGCGATCTCATACTGATTTGATGCTTGCCCGTTCGATGCATGGTTTTTGCATCTCGTCACCACACCAACAGTGTGGTGGCCAGTCGTGAATTTGTGCGGACACCGATTTGCCACTGACACTCGTCGCAGGCGACAGTACCCAGCGTCGTGTCAGGCTGAATACCCGACCGCAAACAGCGAGGTGATGAGGGACTCGCGAGTAACGCTCTAGAGGTTTCGAGAGGAATACATCATGACATGTTTATAGCTACAATAGATAACATCGTGTATATCGGAATGGCTTGCACAGAACGCAGAAGGGGGTGGCCGGGGCGAGGGGAGAGATAATTAACAACAAGGGATAGGGAAGATACAGATATCGCATCTACGTAAGAGAGAAGTCAGTCAGTACGGACTTGACGTGGGAGGGAGGCGCAAAGTAACTTACCGACAAGGGAGGATGGCTACAATAGGAAACGCGGAGTTTGGACGTCAGTATGAGTCAAATTGCTAAAGGGCCTAGTTGGAGACGGGTGACTTACGAAGACCGCAGAGGTGACCTACATCGAACAAGAAATAGCGGTCAGCTTGTACATTTGCAAGGCTTGCAGCTCTAATAGTCTTTGACATACCAGGACATCCACCTCGCAATCTCATCGTCTCTTCTTGTTGCTTCGATTCACCAGTTGACACACTAGGGCCTACAACGAAGTCACCAATCAGTATACCATTCCAGTCCCAGAGCCACTTAATGCAGACGTTTCTGGGCAGGTCACAAGAGCACTCACTCATGCTAGCCTTTGCGGAGGGTTGACGAGCGACATGAATCTGCTCGATAGTGGGTTGAGGGGGGTAACCGGTTGTGCTGGGCGTGTAAGACATGGTGTGTGTGTTGTGGTTATTCGTGATGGTTGAGGAGGTCTGAGTGATCGATGTTGGAAGTACTGATATACTGGTGGAGAGAGGTGTGATTGACGAGTGACAAATTGCGCTGTTTGAAATGCAATGCGCAAAACAAAACACACAGCTTGCACTGAATCTAAAAACAGCCCGCAACCCATGATGTCATGGATGAGTCCTTGCTCGCGCCTATCAGCTCCCCTCCTTTTGACCCTGGATGTGCCTAACCATCGACCACTTTGCGCACGCCTTTCACGGTTCTACCAAAACTCGAATTCGTTCGAACTGGACTTAAGTATTCAAGCAAAAAGCGTCCAGCTCAACGTTGACTTTTATGATAAATACCCTTCTGACAACACATAGCATCGACGTGTCCTTCTGACAACAATCTCGCTCAACTCAGATTACCCCCTAGATGAGAACCTCATACGAACATACGACACAACTGAACGAATTTGGACCCTCCGCAAACTCAGCAAACAACTCACCAACCTTCCTCCACCTTCCTTTGGACACTCTCAACTAATCAACCTATCGTCTTCGCTCATAATTTCGGTAGATCAGGACACACATCATCATGGCTCAAGGAACCGCCCCTTCTCGTCGTACGACCTCCCACTCTGGTTCTGCCAGATTATCACTCAGCGTCGGGAAAGCTACAGCAGCCG
This sequence comes from Kwoniella shandongensis, assembly GCF_008629635.2. Classification (NCBI taxonomy): domain Eukaryota; kingdom Fungi; phylum Basidiomycota; class Tremellomycetes; order Tremellales; family Cryptococcaceae; genus Kwoniella; species Kwoniella shandongensis. The sequence goes on from NC_089299.1 coordinate 208,862, forward strand.
CGCCAAGTCCAGCATCAGGTAGACATCCCTTGCGACAAGAGTGAGTGCACTGTTTGCTATATCGTTCCTTTCGCTCCTTGCAGTGACAAGGCCTGTACTGATGTTGACTAACGTTGTTTGTGTGATTGTGACAGCTGGTCTATATCGTATGTTCATCGACCACCTGCTGCCAAAGTCGACTATGAGAAGGAAATTCGACGAGTAGCTACTTTCGGTTCGGTAAGTGTTGTGTACTGCATACTGCATACTCGCACGTGATGGCTGTAACGCTGATGATTTGTATGGCTGTTGCAGATCGAATCATTCCTCCATCTTTACTCTCACCTAACACCACCTAACGAGCTACCAGCGGTGACGGATGTGTTGGTCTTTGTGAGCCGTATCGGACGACCAGGTGTCTGGGAGGAAATGCGAGAGTAAGTCGGGAACTCACCTTGGACTTGTAAGCGGGCGGATCATTGATAGACTCTTTATTTAGTGGCGGACGATTCACGATCCGATTAGTCCACCCCATAACTCCGCTGCTGTACGAGTCTCTCTTGTTGGCTTTGATCGGCGATCAGTTTGAAGAGTCGGACAACGTCGTGGGATGCGTGTTGAGTGTGAGACAGGCCGAAGATATCCTGAGTGTTTGGGTCGAAGAGGAGTCTGATGGTGTTAGAAACGGTGCTTTGAAGTGAGTCGGCCATGGTAGTCCTGTCGGTCGCTCCATGTTCTTGGCTGACTCATTCTTCCGTTGGTAGAGAGAAGATTCTTTCCCTCTTATCTCTTCCTCCCACGACGACGTGTGACTACCGAGCAAACCGTGCTCTGCTCGAAGTAGCCGCAAAACCACCATTCAACCAGACCAACTCTGGTAATCCCGCCGCGCTCCCTGAAACCCCAAACTCTCACAACCACAACAACCCCCACCATAACCATAATCATGAGCATCATCCTCGAGTTCACCACGTCCATCAACACGATAGACCGCATAGGGAGAGAGAGAGGGAAAGGGGCGGTGATAGGGACAGGGAACATCGACATGATCAACATCCTACGACACCGCATTGGGGCAACGGTGGTGGATTTAGAGAAAGAAGAGCTGGTGGTGGAGCTGGGGCTGGAGTAGGAGCGGCTCCAGGTGGAGTTGGGACAGCTCCGATATGGGGTGGCGGTGAGAGAGGATTTTAGATATAGGAGGGAACAAAGACGAAGAAAAACTTGCATGGTGGTCAGGCGGAGGTGATGTTAATACCCGGGAAAAGGGTTCGTGGGAAGTGAGAGTGAGATGCGGAGTGCGAGTGCAGAATAGAGGATGGCATATCGTCGGTAGTCAAGATATCAAAATGCACAGCCCGATTAGGGACCACCTTCAGATAATCATCAGATCATTTGTCAAGTTGGGTGCAATAATCCGCTCGCACGTCTTTTACGACGTCAAATCTGAGAATCAATCAAAGGTCCATCTTTGCGCACAGTAGCGCTAGTTTCTTCGTATCCACTTCGTTACTTGGGGTGGAAGGCATTCAAACTATTCATGACACTTTCCGAGAGAAAGGAGCACAGGCAATGACGGTGGAGTGACCAACCGTTATAGCTTCTGCTAATGGACCCGAAGCAATAATCGCTCCTTTGAGTCCAATCCATTTGTCAAGAAGGGACGATCGCATGTTCCAACAAAGGAGTGTTCTGTCCAGCTTGTTCCGTTCTTTACCCATTTCAATTATGTTGACAACATCTCTTATATCATCATTTTGTTGATCTAACCCTTTCACATCTCTCAACAATCAGCAGCGATCACAGACAAAAGTGAGTTCACACTGTCCATCACCTGCGGTGCAAGGTATCTGTTAACAGAATGTACTGGCTCTTAAGTGCCCATGAACATTGCCGCATACGGGATCCACCATCCCTATGTCAATCCACAGGAGTAAGTCCCGCCTCGTATTTGCTTCACCCTCAAACGGAGTTCTTCCTCTGCGCAATCTCCCCTCCCCATCGTTCAGGCTGAGTGAAGCCGTGCTGACTTTTGCAGACTTCCGTTCCCAACTACAACTTTGCCGGGCGGGGGTCGATTGCCCATCTATCCTGCTGTGAGGACTAGGTATCCTGGACCCAATGTCGGTTTTGGAGCAGGGGTGCGTAGTACCTTTTCCCTTCTCTCCGTTGTGTCATATCCGTCTCTGGTTTCCTGGCAGCCCCCCCCCCCCCCTCGCGGCCTCCTCATCCTCACCTTTTCAACACGGCGAACCATCTAAACACTCTCTCATGCTACCTTTACATCGGAAACCACTTTCACAGTTAGAGATGCCGAAAAGTAGCTGACTCGACCTCCTCTTCTCCTAGGCAATGGGTATGCCCCATCCTCTCGGGAGTCCACTCGCATGGGGTGCTGGGATGGGCCTCGACAGTACCGCCGCGTCATGGAGACGATACTATGGTTTGGGAGGGTGGGTCGCCCTCATATCGCCTATCCTGCCTTTGCTGACATCTGATCGTAGGCTCCTCACTGGATATCCACTGCATTATAGACTTCCAGGTAGACCAGGCATGGGAGGGTACTTCGGGGTAAGTGCTGTTTGGGTTAGAATGTATGGCTGAGGATTTTTATTGACATTTCGTTGATGTGCAGGGATGGGATATACGTGATTAGTCTGTTTACTAAGGGTGTTGATACTGTAGATGTGAGGTGGTAAGATGATGATAAGATGCGAATTAGTAATGTTGCCCTGAATCTTGTTATCTGGGTTTGAAATGAGATCTAATCTACCGTATCAAAAGCGGATGAAAGTTGTGAGATACCGCGGCATTTTCATACAATATTCATTCCGCTCTTCGTGTTCCTCTCGCTCATCTGATCTCATCTCACTCGATCCAGTGTGAACGATCAGAGCTCGAGGTCCGGTGCGGTCACTTCGTGTAAGCGTTATCTTGATGATTTGCAAGCGGAGAGTACTTCGAGCGACAACGTTAGACGACCAACATGTCAATGACAAGCGGAACGACATCTGGAGGTGAGTCAGTCTGATGGTATGATTAGTGCTGTTGCTGATTCGAGGAGGGATATGCTCAGCATCGCCAGATCTTGGGGAAGGGGCTCATCTCACAAGTCGATATACAGATGGTGGTGATATTCGTCAAGAAAGCGATTCACTGCCAGTCGCGGAACAGTGAGCATATATAACGTTTTAAACCTTTATCTCTCAATTCCGACAGGCCGAGACTGACTCATCGGGCAAAAATCCAGCTCATCGAGACCTCCTCTCATCAACACAATGTCCGACAAGTCCTCTACGTCCGAACCTTCTTTAGCCAATCGACCATTAGGCATCAACACCGGAAAGGGCGACCGAACGTTAAAGGTCGAACCCACCACCGCCACCTCGCAATCAAACAAACCCTCCTTGGCGCAGCGTATAGCCTATGGAGCGCATAACAGAGAATTGCCGAGGATGCCGTTCTTGGCAAGACCAATGGAAGGGGATCATAATGCTTGGCTGAGCGAAGAGGATGAAGCTGCCGAATGGTTAAGTTTGTTCTATGGTGAGTCTAAGGCGTGCATCGGGACTACAATAAACAGCAGGACTCAGAATCGCTTGAATTGCAAGACCCCACCGACCATTTCAGCATCCGAAGGGGCAGAGCTGATCTTAGTCTCAACAAATAGACCTCGCCGTCGTAGCGGTCCTCACCGTCTTCTCATCCACACACGAGATCGACCGTCCATACGCTATCCCCATCTTCTTCTCTTACTACGTCATCATCTCATGGGTATGGACCTCCCAGACACACTACGACGTGCGATATCAAGCGGAAGATGGATTTCATAGGTTGTGCAAAGCGGTCCAGATTTTAGCATACATCTATATGGGCGCTGCGACGGGTAATTGGGCTCCAGCGAACATCAGAAATGATGAGGCTCATCTGGCATCACTGAGCGCAGAGTCAGCCAGTACTAACCGTACGTCTCTGAACGCATTCTATGTGTCCGCTCGTGGCGTGTATGTCATAGCAAGCACTGACGAGTAGCGTATGATCACCAGGAGCGGCAAATGATAGCTTCACGACTGTCCTAGCTGCCTATGCGGCTTCTCGAGGGTTCCTCGCATTCCAATACATAGTTTGTGAGTTGACCGTTGACGTTTTGAGATTCTCTATCAACTAAAAAAACTGATAAACTCTGCCACCCTGTTAGGTGCGAGAAACGGTCGCAAGTATGGCCGGACGATCTCGTTTCAGATTTTGTCAATCGGATCTCTCGTCATATCGGTTATACTCACGATTGTGGCGGTAGCTCTCCCTGCTCACAGTCACGGAGCAGTCATTGCCAAGGTGAGTAATCGAAATACCATGACTATGACCATTACGACACTTTGACTAAGTACAACCGCTTGAATAGCTCGTTCTGTTTTATCTTGCAATCACGGTGGAGGCACTGGCTATTTGGTCGACCGTAAGGCGAAGGGTACCCAAGCATACCAATACTCGTTCTGTTGGCATTCGTTATGGTGCCTTGACCTTGATCATCTTGTGAGTCATTGCTTGGCTCAAACTCATTGGGTGTACAATGTGGTGATCAATTGGCTCATCTCCGACCTGCAATCGCATAGAGGCGAAGGTTTCATGTCTGTCACGAGATCGTTCAATTATGCTCTCGCCGGGTTGAGCTACTCCAACAATACCACTTATGCTCAGGTCTTCCTTGGTAAGTGTGGTAATGAATCGCTTGAAGAAATGGCTAATAGCATCGTGACTAGTAATCGTGGTCATGTACCTCCTCTTCTGTTTCCTACTATCGCGTTTCCGGCCGGAAGACGATGTCCACCATCGTCGTTTGTTCTTCTGGGAAGCTAGTGAGTGTTATTCCATGAAGTAAAGCCTGCTGAAACCTTTTCAGTTCACTTTCCGATGCATTTCAATCTCCTTCTGTTGATCGCGGCAATGGTCAATACCACCGTCATGCTGTCCTACGCTCATGGATCGAGGCTGGTTGCGAATCATTATATAGATGCCATCAATGGTCTCAGGAATGGGACAGGGATCAGTCAAGCCGATCAGGATTACCTGGATCACAACCTAGGACGGTAGGTTCAGTAAACGAGGTGAACCTCTTTTGTTGCTTGCCTTGCTTACATGCGCACGTCGACGTTTCGCATCAGACTAAGCCTCGTACCTAGGTAGGTGTCGCGGATTCGATTCATAGGTGATGGATCAATTGCTGACCTAGAGTACTGTTCATCAAGCTTCCAAGACGAGATCTCTGAACTGAGCAGTCTGGCCAAGGAGCAAGATCCTACTCGAGATCTCACGATTTTAGCTTATCAATACTTTGGACAAATCATGACCCGAGTGACAAGTGTGAGTGAGCAAGGCTCATGGGGAACGAGGCAGCGCCGATGTACCCTACCATATTTGGGTCGTTCACACAGAGCTATGGAATCGAACTGGAATACGAACAGCTGGAAGAGCTGGCGGAGTTGTATTCGGTGGGTCGTGCTCCTGTTCTAGAAGATTGCCTTGGATGGCCACAACATTGCTGTGACTGATGTGTCGTTGACAACGTTTGCAGATCAACTCTACGATGTCTGGTGATGCTACATTACAACAATCCCGTCACGAAGAAGTATCAACTTTGATCCATTCGATCATCGAAGAACCTGCCCTACGCACGCTTTCGGGAATATTATGGCTCTTCCCCACTGCTGGTGGAGCATTGATCTTGGCTAGTATCCGGTCGATGATATGGTATCGATATCACGGACCGGCCCATTGGATTGTCCACGGATTCCAACTCTCTCTGGGGCTCATCCTTGCCCTCTTGGGGCTGTTAGATATAGGAGGGAGGGATGTAAAGATTTTCGCAGATGATAGGGAAGGAGAATTGGAAAATGTTAATCCGATGTATTGGTTGGTTCAGACCAAAACACCGCTACTCATCGTAGCTTGTGTGTATGGTTTAGCCTACCTTGGAAGTATCTTGTAAGTACAATATCAAGTTAACCGGTCTGCGTACGTTTGCGAAGAACCAGAAGGTCTTGCTGATGAATTGATCGCGGATTACAGCGTTTTGAATCAGGTGGAACGGTATAAAGCGAGGAAAAAGAAACGATCAATGGCAAAACCTGAAACGGAAGGCCATGAGGAAAAGGAGGACGCAGAGCGAGAACGAGAAGCACGAGAAGTCGCTTAGATGCTCTTGACGGTGGAAGGACTGCATTTGATGAAGACAAACCCTAAATTGGTAGGATACGATGACGAGAACATGTATAGCACTCTGCTGGACTTGACCTGAATGCGTGAATACAATAATGCGCGGCGAGCTAGGCAAGAGGTGATTGCCAATTCACTGTAATCTTATCCCTGACGTGAGTTTTGCGTCACACGCAATTCATTTCGATGCAATAATGTCCATGTATGATATGATAGATATGCTAAAGCTACAACTTGGAAAAGTACAGAGATACAGCTAACACCCCGTCGTACGATCTCAAAGATTCAGTCCCCGTGTTCGCACTTCACTATCTGTTATTATGGCGGCGCCACCTCACAAATCGCCACCTCCAAATCTGGACGTACTTTTCCCACCACTCGAAAACCAGCTCATCATACCACCCAAACTTGGTCTTTTCAAATGACTCCTCGGACTTCCAGGACTGTTCAACGGACTTTGTCTCTTCCCCAACAATTCTCCCAGCTCCAATTTAGGCAATGGGACACTGGCCCATTGGTCTTTGCTCGTGATTCCTCTATGTACTGCCAGTGGGAGGAAGACCCTCGGTTCTCCATCAACGAGAGTCACTGTCAAACCACCTCGAGGATCAGTCGAGAAGATCTGGTTGGTAACCACATCGATTACTGGTAAGAGGGGTTTGAAGCCCGTTTGTTCAGGAGACAGGTGTAGTCCGATAGCAGCCGAGTGAGAGCCGTAATTCGTCAGGATGGATAACAGAGGTGGTTTACTGAGTGCGATCGTGTGGTTGTCGAGCTGATAAGGTCGTACGAGGGTTTTGTGGAACGGTGGATGAGAGGCGGAAGCACTCCGTCTGGCTGCATTGAGCGTGCGTATAAATTGATACGCGGTCTACGAAGGTACGATCGATATCAGCTAGTCCATTGGATCCTCTTCGGATGTTTAACTCACCGTGGTCTGATCATATCCATGTAACCAGATGGCTTCCCGATTGAAGGGATCTTCGCCCCCGGTCAGACCCTGATGAACGCATTAGTGGACAACCATAATGTCGAGAGACTCAAAGCCGTTGAAACACCGGTAGATTACTCACATGTTCTTGACCCATATATAGTATGGGTACGCCGTCATTCACAAACGGATACACCATGGCATTTCGAACAAGCTAAGATAGGGTAATTAGTCATACTTCAAGCGTATTGCTAGCAGAGTGCAAGGTTACTCACCGTGTTGTCATGCGTTATGCCCGCGAATCGAGGGAAATCATGGTTACTAAACGGTAGTTATAAGCATACACGGATCAGGGATCGCCAAGAGGTCAACCTACTCCAAGAATGAGCCTAATGTAGTCGGGTCTGGGAAAAGGCGATGTACGGTGTTGATCATATTGACCAGTTCTGAAATTGACCCAAAGAAATTGGCGAAAGCTCGCCTGGAGCGATAGCTGTCAGTTCTCCCATTGCAGCTTGTTGAAAGCCGAATCACTCACTGTAGATGGAAGAACACCGCAAAGTCCAACAGACTGCTCATGCTTTCTTTCTGGTAAGGAGCGACATATGTTGGATCTACATCGCGACCAAATCAGCTCAAAATCTTATCTCACTTTATATCATTCGAGGTAAATCAGGACTTTCGCACTCACCTCCATGTAACACTTCTCCCATAGCGACTACCCCTGCGGCTTTCACGAATCCAGGCCAGAAATCCTTTCTCACATGCTTGACAGTATCGATTCTCAAAGCGTCGATCTCAAACACTTTGACAAGATCTTGGATCCAGTTGTGTAAAGCGGAGATGACGCGAGGTGATTCCGTATTCAGATCTGGCATGTTTTCAGATAACCAGCCTGTGATCGTAATGTCATCAGCGCTTGCACAGGACGTTGATGTGATAGTTAATTGTCCCGGGTTAACCACTCACAATTCTCCACTTGCCATTGCACGTCCCAATCCGGTATGCAGAACTCGTGGAAATCCGCTGGTGAAGTGAACGGACCATAATGCGTTCCAGGCAAGAAACTATCACGCGAGAGCGATCCAACGTGGTTCACGACCTATCCAACAGGGACGACTCGATCGTAAGCTTGACTCCGCAGTGAGGTTTTGACCGGCTGAACGATATGCGAGTGAGACTCACCACATCAACCATTAGATACATCCCTCTGGCATGTAGAGCTGCACTGAGCGAACTGAGATCTTCGGCTGTTCCGAAATGAGGATTGAGTTCTGAAGTTCCATTGTCAGCTTTGCGTCCAGTTATGAAGGCTCGACAGGGGAACTGGATACGCACGGTAGATATTTGAAGCCCAATAGCCTGTGTCCAAGTGAGCTCGAGCGATAATAGTATGGCATAGAATTAGGCGAACTAGGTCACTCACCATGATATGATTCATGTCCACTTGGACTTTCGACATTCGCTACGACCGGTGAGATCCATACTGAGCCCGAAACAAAGACCAATCAGCTTGATTGTCCGACACCCACACATGCATAACACAGAGATAGTGGTTCTGTAGCATCTGAAGCCATAGCCCAAATGCTCACCGGTATCAAACCCCATCCCTTGGATATAATCCAACTTCTTTACTATTCCCTTCCAGCTACCTCCACAATACACCTTATCCGCCGGATCACAGTACGCAATTGCATCGTCGGACCTTGCGAACCGGTCTGTTAGGACTTGGTAGATTGATTTTGAGCGAAGTTCGGAAGTCGTCAGTGCTAAGGCAGCAAGCGGGGAGAGGATAAGCAGCTGTACTAAACTTGAGAGCAGCATCTGAAAGTCTCAGATATGCGGTATGAATGAGATGAAGTGAAGCAGATGTGAAAAGTCAACGACAAGGATGTAAGTTATGCGATATTATTCTTATTTTGGAGATGTGATGCAATCAAAGTGCGTCACAATTGCGAACTGGAACGCGTCCGATTAAGCTTATCTCGTGTATCATTTGTGGCAGACAAGTTGTTCCCAGAGCATGACCCAGTCCAGTCTAGTCAAAAGAGAAAGTGATGTATGATGCATTCATTCGAATTGCATCTGAATCTTTCAACTGGTTTCCATAGTAATCACCAAGCTGCATGGATGGTCCTACTTACACCGAAATATTTATATAACACTGTACAGATTAAAATCCCTTCCTTCCCATCATCTCATAGTAATAAATGATGTACTACGCTCTTTAACCCGCTTCATAGTTGTAGCCCAAATCTTTTTACACGACTTTGAATGACGTGTTGATCCATTTAAAGTCTCTCTCGGTGCTCGGTGTCGTGCTTCTCCTCGTCGTCGAACGCCTTCTCGATGGTGTTGGCTCGTCGAGCGATCTCGGCCTCTCGCTCCTCCTTGGTGACGGCACCGAAGACGATGTCCATAGCCTCGAGGGAGATACCCTTGGTCTCGGGAAGGAGAGAAGCCAAGCAGAACGATATCATATTGATACCAGCGAAGAAGAAGAAGATACCACCCTTGGGCATGTGGATGACCATTAAAGGAGTAGCCTTGGTGACGGCAAAGTTCCAAAGCCATTGGGTAGCAGCGGCTGTCATGAGACCGAAGTGACGGGTTCTGTTGTTGAAGATTTCGGAACAAATGACCCAAGGAAGGGGTCCGACGGAGAAACAGTAAGGGATGACGAAGAGGTAGATCATAACGGCCATGGCGATGGAAGCGGGGGAGACGACCTTGGCGTTCTTGTCGGGCAAGTGGGTGTTGAAGATGGCACCGACGATCCAGAGGAACATGGACATTAAAGCGACACCAACCATGAGAGGCTTCTTTCGACCGAATCGTTCAACACCGAATGCAATGAAGATAGAGGTGGAGACGATTTTGACGATACCGTAAATACCACTGGCCAAGAGACCAGTCTTAGCACCTCGGAGCCCAATGGAGGAGAAAATTGTAGGAGCGTAGTATGAGATCGAGTTTTGACCGGACCATTGTTGCAAAGTGAAGACGACGAAAGCAATGAGGAATCGGATAGGATTTCCCTTGGCACCGATTTCTCTCCAAGATGCACCCTTGGTAGCCTCCTCCTCCTCTCGAATCGCGGCGATGATTTCAGCGAACTCGAATTGGACAATGGGGTCTGAGGGGTGGAGTTTACGGATCCAAGCCAAGTTGGCGAGTGCTCGGTCCTCCTTGTGCTTGGTAGCGAGCCATCGAGGAGATTCCTTGAGGAGAGGAAGGAGCATCACCATGAAACCGACAGGGACGAGTTGGAAACCGATCGGGATTCGCCAGATAATGTTGCCTCGGTTTTGGTTCATGAAGGTAACACCGTAGTTGATCCAATAACTGAAGGCAACGCCGATGACGACGACAACCTGGAACATACTATGAACAACATGAATCAGTTCAACTGTATATCAATGTGAGGTAGTAGTAAAGGTGACTTACCCAGTGATTCGTCCTCGAATCTCTTTAGGAGCGATCTCACTAGCGTAAGTAGGGCAAACGGCAGACATGAGACCAACACCGAAACCCGAAGTGAATCGACCACCATAGACCCAAGAGATCTGGTGAGTGGCGGCGGTTTGGAAGATGGCACCGATGATGAAAATCCAACAACCGGCTGTGTGGTGGAATTGTTAGTGAGTGATAGTTTACATCAGAGAATCGCGATCGACTCACCCATGAGTGCCCATTTTCGACCGATTCTGTCTTGAACAAAGGCAGCAATGATTGCTCCGAAGAAGGCACCACCTTGCAAGATGGCAACAACGTTTCCTTGCAATTCTGCAACTCGTTGAGCGTTACCGACCAATCCAAAGGAGTCGACGAACGACTTGAGGGCGATCACACCGCCACCGAGACCAGTGTCGTAACCGAAAAGGAAGATACCGAGGAAACCGACGGCAGCTTGCATGTATGCTCTGCTGTGTGCGTTCCATGGTCGTCGAGAGGCCTCAGCGGTGGGAACGATGGATGTCCCAGCGGCTTCAGCGCGGAGGGTGTCCGAGCTATATGATACAAGATAATCAAAATTAGTAAATTGCCAAGTGCCAAGGGATGTGATTTAGGGTTGCCACTTGGCATGAACTGCGCGATCGGCGGCGAAAGGGTGATTAAGGATAATAATAGATGAGTGGTGACTCACGCAAGGCCAACCATATCGAATAGTGACTTGCTGTTGTCGATGTATGTATATGAATCAAAGAAAGTCGATGAAAGCGAACACTGAAACTTGAGAGTGTCGATTTGAGTTTAACGAAAAGGAAAGGGGAAGATTTGTCTCTTCAGATCGCGTTGTTATATCTTTTTTTCCCTCCCAGCTCAAATCTACGATGAGAAGCATGGGTCATGAGAAAAACAATTCAATCTTCACCTGTCTTGTCGTGCATGCGCGCCGGGCGGAGCGACGGACTGAGCCATGATCATCAGACCTTTCTCTCCCTGTCTCTTCCCTCCTCTCTCTTCTCCGCCTCCACACATGCAGCATCATCTATTTTCAACGCGGGCCGACGGACCGTTCAACGTTAAACAGATCAAAGTCCGGGGTGTGTTACATTCTGGGAACACGGTCCAAGAGCCGAGAATAGATGATGGGATGAAGTTTGACATCTCGGCACGACTCTGGGGGGAGGGGGGGGCGGGCTCGTGAGATGTTACCCTTGATCTGGGGAAGGGGGAAGTATCACGAGAACAGGGGTTTGGCGGCTTTGGCCCGAGCAAACAGCTCCTGACTCTGCTCGTGCTAGAACACATGAATCGACGCATATCGGATTAAGACCAAACGAGCGTCAGAGGGGAACCAAGCATCCCGAATTAGAAGAACAGGTAACATCGGTCAGGAACACCCTTAATAAGCCCTTCTCCACACACGGCCCGGTGGGGCCCGAGCTCATTTACGACTACTTGACACAACAAACTCTGTCTCGATCGGCGGGTATTTTCAAGGTTTCTATTACCGGTTGGTTACCTTAACAGTGGGAATCACCTCTTTGAGAACCACTAGCGTCCAAGCGAGTTAGTCGCATGTCGAGAGGATACCAATAACAGGTAATTGGGGAAAAGACATTTCCTAATAGTACTCCATCATATACTGTACAACGTAATCAGAAGTGGAGGGAGTGGAGGGGGACACAGGGTCACAGAGTGGCACGTTAGATCTTGCCCTCATGTATATCTGTCAGGAATCAAGCCAACATTTGGGATCGAATCGCAGAGGACGCATCTCCACAGACACGGACGCCAAGCAATAGTGACGGTCAAAGCTGTCGTGCTGTTGTTCATTTGAAAAGGAGGGAAGTCAGTTATTACCCGTCCTCGCCGCGTCCACACGAGGAGGACAACGAAATCTGTACAAACGGGCCGGTCGGTAATTTTTCATTAGTATTCCAGCTAAAGATACTTTTTCTTCTGTCGTACATCAAATACTGTGACTGACGCGGAGTGCACAAAACAATGTCCGGACCGCCGCTACCGCCATCGAGTAGTGTCCTGCGATCGCAGCAAGAAGGAGCGTGTGCTACAACGATACAACCATTTTGGGTTGACAAATGAAATACGCTCGGTCTTAGAGGGGTTGGCAATGGATGTGGTTTGTAAGCAGTCTAGTCGAATTCGGCTCGGTCATGCCGACCAGTTCTGCTTGGAATGTGTCGGTCACGCTTTGCTCCAGGCCGAGGGCTGTGAGATGAAATGCCCATGACGCTTGGCTTCACGCTCAAGGTCAGAGTGGCACACTACATTGCATTTGATAGAATTTACTCTGCCATCATCTCGCACTGTGGTGCAGAGTCGTGCGTGGTCAACGTCCAGTTACGCCCCACTCTTCTTTCACACACTGCATTCTGCCTCTTTCCACATGCCTAGTTTTCGGGCTGTTCGTACAGAGAATATCGCCACCCCCTTATCGCTACCAACGTCTCGCCTCATGTGCTTTCAGTGTTGTGGCCAGATCAAGATGTATAATGTGATCACGCTCAGAAATTCTGAAGATGTCGGTCCAGGAACTCTTGAGGAGGCGCCAACCTCTCCAAAACCCCTATCAACCAAGACACCGCCCCACCCTGCTGTTCCGATGTTGATCCATCAATGCGCTGCCCATGGCGATATCGTCCCCAATGGTCAGGAGAGGCAGAGCGCTGAAGGTCAAGAAGGGCGCGGTGTAAGATTTTTGGATCAATATGATTTGGGTTTGACGTATCAATGTGGTCGGTGAGAGTGTTAGACGTGGTATATGTATATGGAAGTGAGAATGGGAGAGTAGCTGCGTTGCCCGAAACACTTTCCTGTCTGGCTGCAGGCCCAGGGTTGGAGAAGAGCGTGTGGTAAGCAGGTGGGTCTGACATTCTTGCTTTGAGACCAACGTTACGACTGGTTTTCAGCTTGTATGAAGCTGCCCTAGCGGTTGGGAATACTCATCAATCGAGAATGACATGTGGTGGGACACACTACCTCTATTTGCTCCTATTGCTACATCCCCTCCTTTGACGACATGCTCCACGCAACGCAGGTCTCTTACACAAACCAATATGAAAGGTGGACCGATCATGGTACACTTTACATCGCGCAAGCATGCGGAAGGGCTTACCTATTTGTGTCAGGAGGGGAACATGACATCCTTTCATGCTTTCAAGACAGGTAGAGCCCTCCAAGAAGCTCTCGATCGAAAGACAAATCGTATCGCATGTCCTTCCGTCTCTACTGTCGACAACAACGCCGACACCTAGCCGACCATCCCCGCCCTGCCACAACACCACTTTGCTGATTCTTTGACACGCAAATCGAACACATCCGTTCAACTTCGCGGACGGATTCCTACAATGAACACAATCGAGAAGCGCCGTTCCCCATCCGCTGACTCGACGGAATCGCCTTCTCGTCTTCGCATTCATACTATGGCGATGCTCGCCATTTCCGCTCCCCTGGCTAGCTTGACAGCACTGTTCTTCCAATCCATTTTCTCCACCCGTCATGACCATTCAATCGATCGTTGCATCCGCAAGCGTGTTCCGGGCCTACAGGACGAGAGGAGGGGCGATGCATAAGGCGTTGATTGCCTAGTGATGCGTGGTGGGTGGACAGGATGTAGCGATAATTATTGTATCATTGTAACAGCTTGCCATATCAAGTTTAATAGGCGCGCGGGGCATGTAGAATAGTGTAGGGATTTCCCATTTAGGTGCCCGGTTCCGGTTCATAACACCCAACTCAGGGACGATTGATCCCGTTCCAGTGTAGTATCACCGCGCTCATCTGTCACTCTCTCATTCATGTCAATCGTCGACACCCTACCTCTCGCAGCACAACCAGAATCATCACAATCACCATCCACCACAATCACCCAGCATGCCGTTATCACGAGACCTACAGGACTAACCCGCCCAAGTACAAAGCATTATTTATTATCATTGCCCACTTGCTAGTCAATTAGGTGCCGCCATACTAGAACCCGTCTCGCTTGCCGTCAATTGATTCAGCTCGTATCCACGTAACTAAGTCTCCTATCCGTCGGAGCTTGACATCATTACATCAACAAACCCATTCTCGACACGTTGCATCCACTTGTCAACACCTTGTTGATTCCAACACGCTCATCGACTGGAGTGCCTCATCGAGCATAACAGAATACACGGCGAGGACAGATACGACGGCACGTGTGTGCTTCGTTAGTTGATCGGCACATCAACCCCGCCTGTCACCGATGACATCGTTCAATCCTCTTCCGGCTCACATCCAGGCAGCTCAAGATCAGTTTGAGGGAGGGGTACCGACACCCACGTACATGGGGATGGTAGATACTGGTGCCCAATGGGATTATATCATCGGAAAGGATGGGCGTAGGAGGTGAGTCCCATCGTCATTTGGCGGTTCAATAATCACCATGCCATACGTCGCTTGAACATCAGATTTTCCCTCTTCCTCTCCTTTTATATACAGTGCTGATTTTATTCCAGTCGTACACCCTCACGTTCGCCTCATCGATCAGCTACAGCACCGCCGGTACATCAACCATCAGGGCTGTCACACTCCGTGGACGTTCCCGGTCCATCTACCTCTCATGGTCTATCCATGACACCTCCGGGAAGTTTTCCCTCCTCTGCTCCGCAAGAACCGACCATCGATGAAGAAGCAGCTGCGGCTGTCGTGTCCCGGAGTCTGCGGGCACAGCAGTCGAATGGGAATGGAGGGACTAGTGGAGGCAGTTCGTCGAGGAACCCGAAGAGTAGAACGAGGATGGTGGGAGATTGGCAATTGCAGAAGACCTTGGGAGCGGGCAGTATGGGAAAGGTCAAACTGGCGACGAATGTGGTGACCAAAGAAAAGGTGAGTCATGCGGGACCGGGCAACGAAACATGCTAACGGACTGCCATCAAGTGTGCGGTCAAAATCATCCCTCGATATTCCGATGCCACCAGAAGAGAGGAGCCTAAGACAGCTGAGGATTTGGAGAAGCAAAGACAAAAGGACGAATCAAAGGAAGTCCGCACTATCCGTGAAGCTCACATATCCCTCCTACTACACCACCCCTACATCTGCGGTATGCGCGAATTCATCTCCCATCAGAACCACCACTATATGGTCTTCGAGTTCATCGATGGTGGTCAGATGCTCGACTATATCATTTCACACGGACGCTTACGAGAGCGAGCGGCGAGGAAGTTTGCCAGGCAAATCGGATCAGCGTTGGATTACTGTCATCACAACTCGATTGTCCATCGTGATCTCAAAATTGAGAATATATTGATATCGAAAAACGGAAATATCAAAATCATCGATTTCGGTCTATCCAACCTTTACTCCCCTACCCGACATCTTTCTACCTTTTGCGGTTCACTCTACTTTGCTGCACCGGAATTGCTGAATGCCAAGGTCTACACCGGTCCGGAAGTCGATGTTTGGTCTTTCGGTATCGTCCTCTATGTCTTGGTATGCGGTAAGGTACCATTCGACGATCAATCAATGCCAGCACTGCACGCTAAGATCAAACGAGGAATCGTCGAATATCCTTCATGGCTCAGCGCGGAATGCAAATCGCTGCTCAGTCGGATGTTGGTCACCAACCCTGCGGAACGAGCATCTCTGACCGAAGTTCTCAGTCATCCTTTCATGACCAAGGGATACGATGGTCCGCCAGACTCGTTCCTTATTCATCGTGAACCACTGCGAGCGGAAGAGCTGGATTGGGAGGTGATCAACATGATGAAGGGATTTACGTTTGGTTCTCCTGACACTATCCTCGACGAACTTCGAGCGGTGCTCACATCGGAGGCGTATCTCGCATGCGTTGCGGCTTGGGATTCGCGGCGCGACAAGAAACGCGGACCAGGTGCTTCGACGTCAAGTATGACGTTGAGCGATCAAAGTGATTCACCAAAGAAGAAGCGTTTCAGTGGATTTGATTTCAAGAAGAAGCTTTTCAAGGAGGACAAGAAAGTGGAGGAGCAGGCTATTCGAGACAAAGAAGTCATCGATCCGACTCGAGGTTTCGATCCTCTAATCTCGATTTACTTCCTGGCGCGGGAGAAGATGGAGAGGGAGAAGGTGTACGGAAGAGGCCACTTCGCGTCATCACAGCTATCCGTCGACACGCATGGCAGCACGAGCTATGGAATGCCCGTTCCGCTGTTGCAAGCGCCTCCGTCAACTCATACGATAGGATACGAGACACCGCGCGACTCGGACTATTCCCCTCAACCAAGAATTCGAACAGAGGAAGTCCCTAACCCTGTTATGCAACATCCCTCCATGGACCGCGAGCAATCAAGAATTGCGGATGTTCCCACCGCCCACCAAAGACAACCTTCTCTCAGCCAGCCGCCGTTGCCTCCCAGTCCTCTACAGCCCAGTCCAATCGACAAGAACGAGGAGAGCTTGACGAAGAAGTTTAGCATGCTTGGACGAGGACCACGACCTCCCTCGGCTAATCGTTCTCGTAACGAGATGACCGCGTCGCCCTCCATGCCAATGAGCACGGATCACCGAAGAGCGACGACTATCGCAGAAAAGACATCAAAACACGAGAGGAGAGTGTCTGTCGGAAGCTTCACCAACTCTGTCAGCAAACTTAGCGGACTCGGTCGAAGAGCATCACAAAGAGAACGTAAACCGAACACACCTCCGGATGGTGGTTGGCTCAACTCACCAAAGGAGGCTGACGAATATGGGGCTGAATCATCCTCCGCGCGGCCACCACCTACACCTGAGCCTGAGCTTGTCGAAGAGCCCCATTCGAACGGCGATGTTAAACCTAGTTATCTCAAGGGCATCTTTTCCGTATCGACAACCTCGACAAAGGCAGCGCCTGTGCTGATCAAAGATATCTCGACGGTCTTGAACCGGATTGGCATCAAGCATCGACCAGTACGAGGCGGATTCGAATGCGTGCATGTGCCAAGTATCGACCTGGCGAGTGTGGTGAACGGCGATGAAGCCAGCACGAGCTTATCGAGCGTTGCACCGCCGCCTCCGCCAAACTCGACAAAGCGCAAGCCGTCACTGAGACGGAAGAGCAGCAAAGCAGCGATCAACGGTGGCGGAGCGAACGGCAGTGCCATCACAGGTCCCTCAAGCAGAGGACCGAGTCCAGGTCCTGGCAGAGCGATGCAGGGCAACTCGAGTGGGACAGTCAGTGGAGGTGAACTTGCGACACAGACGCCCGTCACTCCAGCCCGAGGGAGAGTGCTGGGTGCAGCTGGAGCAGGACCAGGAGAAGAAGATGAAGTGGATGCGTGGGCTTTCGCTCAAGCTGGAGGAGCGGGGAGTAACCTCATTGTCAGGTTCGAGATCTTTGTGGTCAAGGTGAGTTTGCGTATTTCTCGTTAAACTTTCAGCTACACTCGCTAACGCGTCCCCGTGTCGTCTTTACAGGTGCCGGTACTACCTCTTCATGGTATACAGTTCAGGAGAGTGGGTGGTGACGGATGGCAATATCAAATGTTGGCCAAGGCGATCCTCAGAGAGATGAGATTGTAGCCCAAGTGAAGTGACGATATGAGAAACGATAGGTCTGGCTGTTCAGACTGAAAATAAAAGAACCCATACAAGATCGACTATGGTGTGTATATCTTGTCTAGCTTTGTTGTTTTAGCCATCATATCAAATGAAGAAATGTTATTTTGCCTATATGTGCGATATTATGAACACTGTTTGCCCGAGTGATGGGGTATCATACGATTTTCAAGTTGAACTAACACTGGTACGAGCTCAAACTGAACTTCGATTATCGTTACTCTGATACTGTATCGTATCTAAGACTTCATGCGACTACTAATGTGAGGTCATCACCGAACTGTTACATACTGTCCCTACCTGTTTCTTGTGTCGTGACGGCCACAGTATAACACAGCGGCATATGGACCTGCTCTTGAGTCTTGGTGCCCGGTGAGCTGTACTCAGGCAAAGTTTCTTTGCATCGGTCAATTCACGTCCCATCCTTGTTTTGACCTCGTCCTCGTCCTTATGACAACAACCCTCATCCCGCAAAAACATCTACAGTTGTCAAAACTACGACTACTTGCCATCTAATTGTGAAAACCAAGTTGGCTAGCCAAAGAAAAGAGATGCTTCCGAGTTACATTCTGCTCATCCACATTTGACGATGCACAAGCTAATGATTGAGTTCTGATAATCCAAGTCTAGCCTACACACCGCATCATATTTCCCCATCTTGACACATCCTGACACACTCTATATCTGCCATTCTGTTGTTCCGCTCAATCCTGAATACTTACACCCCCACTAATATAATATAAACAAAATTCTGGTGGTGGAACAAGTGGAAACCTGCTCATTCCTCACAAGCTTGAGATTTGAGTTTGTCTGGCCTTTGGCGACGGTTGGTCTTCTTTGTGATTGATCGTTGTTGTGACAGCAAATTTGCTCCTGTCTTAGCGTCTGAAGTAGGATTGGTGTCAGATTCACCCGTGTGTTGCCGCTTTTCCCACATGGTCAGCTTTGTGTAGCAACCACATAGTCTGGGGGAGAAGAAAGAAAAGAATGTCCAACACAACAAACTTACACATGTAGAACACAGAATTTGTACACCCCTTGCCCTCGTGACATACACTATCCGACCACATGGTGGAGTTTTTCCACCTGTTTGCTTGACTTTGTGGTCTCTACATTGGGTTGATTGACAAGGACAAGTGTTCCGCAAATTGTCTGTTGATCTGGATGATGAGGAGACTTGGCTACTTGACTGACCTCTCAATGAAATAGATTGTAGTACCTCTCTTGCCTTTGTTCCTAAATTAGGGTTCCTTTTAATAGCCCGGAGTGTGCGTGCCTGTATCATTGAAAACATCCTTAGCATCCTACATATCACTTTACCAGGTACAACTGATGTTTGACAGCCTGGGCTTGCACAATGACTTACACAGGCTTTGCATATACACAAACCTGCAATATCTGCTAGGTTTCTGCGATTCTGATTGACACCGCCACACATGGAACAACCAGTTTCACTATCTTGCCGATGGTCCTGAGTGAAGATGGGTGATATGGTCTCAGATGGTGTGTGTGACTGAATGCAATCCTGGACAACTATGCTAGACACCTCTGACTCAGCCTTGTTGGGTGCATAACCTGTGGAATGTGTAAAAACATCTTCTTTGTGAGACACAGCTGTTGAAGCCATTTGCATGGATGAGGATGAACAAGAGACTTCATGGTTTTCATTTGTGTAACTAAAGGCAGAGCAAGGGTCACTAGAGATGCCAGATTCAGTTGGACCAGCTGTGGAGACCTGCCGCTCATGTGCTGGGAAGCTGGCTGTTGGTAGTAAAGTATCCTGAACATCAAGTTGGAAGGTGGTACATGAGTTGTATGACTTATCTGACTGGGGTGCTATCGCTGTGTGGGCCAAATTGCAGGGTGAAGCAGAATCAAAGCCAGCTGAGGCAACTTGTTGGACATTAACTGCTTTGTTAGTTGAGCAGTATGGCAAAGGAAGTTTTTTCTCTCTTGGTATAGGGAATGATATGGCATCCCTTGGGACAGATGGAAAGTCAGATTGGGCATATGCAAAATAGTGATCACTGGACCTGCTGGTTTTGCAGGAAGCTGACTGCTCTGCAGATGCAGCACCTTGAGTAGATGTGCAACTGAAGCCATTGGCGTCGAATTGTTGTCTGGGAGGGTTTGATCTGTGAACACCATCATGCCAGGTAGGATGCTGAAGAAATGGGTAAAAGTCATTATTGTTGACTGTAGATGTTGTTAAAGGGTTGTGACGGGGCAGCCAAGTGGTACCATACAGATGATATGGGTTTGAGCCGTACAAGTCCTGCAGGTGCTCCCTGATCGGGGGCAAGATGTCAAGTGATTCATTCCGACCGTGACCTTCATGTGACTCTGGTGGGGCACGGTTTGGGTAGGTGTCAAAGGTTGTTGGTGGACTCAAGCTTGTGATTGGTGAAGATCTTCTTGACTTGTGGTTGGCAGGTGGCGATGAGGGCTGAGACTGAGATGCATCAAATGGCAGGATCTTGTCGTTTGGTTGTTGTTGCCGCCCTGGAAGCCCAGGCCTAGGTCGGTTCTCAAATTCTGCCAATGAAAGAGGTTTGGTAGACCTCATGGATGGTGATCTGGTAGCAGTCTCTCCCACACTGCCAAGATGCTCTTCATTGGGGGAAACTGGCATGTTGGCATTGGAGTTGTGCTGTGCAAGGTGAAAGATAGGTGTGTATTAGATAACACTGTATTTGTACTGTAACACTAGGGAGAAGGAGGTATGTGTTTGCGCAAAGTTCTGATTAGAAGGTTACATTGTGGTGAATCAGGGGGAAGAAGATTGGTGACTTCCATGAATGAACACTGAGAAGGAATTTACACTTAGAAGGTGCCTATATGACATGACAAACATGATTGCCAAACAAAAACTAAGAAAGTATTCAACTGATGGAACAGTATGATTTTATGTCCCACGGTCTTCTATCCCTTCACCATGGGGTCAGTCTTATCCCGGTCCATGCTGCTGTATCCTATGGTTGGGGCTGTAAATTACAACGATTGCATACATAATCTGGCCCTGCATGCACTCACGAAAATCCCGTCATTGTCCTCAGTTGCCAAAAAAGGATCCTTTCTGTGTGAAGGAGATAAAAACTTCATACAGGTGATCAAAACTTCTGACTGTTAAGGTTTCAGTAATTTGCAACGAGGTTAAGAATTCTCAAAGTACGCAATTCATGGAAGCCATATGAAAGAGCTGGAATACTGATCTGTTCTCAGAAGCGAATTCGAGAAGTCTGTCTTAGAAGTTCATCCCAGGAAGCTGTTATCAGAAGTCTTCCCAAAGGTCTTCTCAGACAATGTAATGAGAATAAGCTCAAAGGACCGTCCATTGAAAAGCATGTGAGTGGGTGTATTGCATCATCACTGTGTGGGACTGTCTCAACCAAATAATCGTTATAAGTCAAGCTATGTCAAGCTTATTCATGACACCTCAAATCAGCCTCCAACTCACACAGCTCATATGACAAACATTTATGGATCAAAAAGTACTTGTAAACTCTGCCTGCCAATGTATCTGCCAAAAGAATCACCAAGCAGTTGCTGCATTTCTGGCAGTGTGATTGATACTGATACACTGAGTGTATATTCCGTACACACTCACCTTGATGTGTAACAAATGTGTTTTGATCTCTCCAATACATCACTTCCATACAGTAAAACAGTCTCCCAGAGTCTCCCAGTGAGCCCTGATTCTTGTATGATGGGTATGTGACTGGTATAATTCAGACTTAGGGAGGTGTCCCATCAATATTCAGGCTTGGTGACTGAGTCACTGAGGCTGAATCACACTTCAACAATAAGGTATAACAATGCATTGCCTAGTGAGGCTATCTGAGAGCTGTGTCACGATGATCCACAGAGGCTTCAGTCAATGAGGCCCTATCACACCACGGAGACAAGCTTGAGCGATATTTGCCAAGAGGTGTCAACTATAATGACAAAATGGGCGAGATACTCAGCAAGAATGACAAAAATGGCGAGAATCCGAAGAGAACAACCTCAGTATGAGCGTTGTGGCCTTGGACTGACTGAAGGCTAAGTGATATTGTCAAGAACAATAGCAAAGGTACGGTGTATGACTTTCAATCGGGAAACCACTAACGAGAAGAGTACAAAGATGAGAATAGCCATTCCCCTATATATCCATCCATCCATCCATCCGTCCATCTATGTTGAGCGATAATTTACAACTTGGCCACTTTGTTGAATTAGACCGAGGAATGGATGGGTTTATAAAATGAAGTTCTACGAGTTCGACAAGAATAGCGAGTAGAGCGGCGAGTGTGTCGGGATTTTATAGGTCACATGATGTATGTGGCAGTGACTGTCATGACAATCTGCCTCACTCTGAAAGGTCACACCAATTTGAGATCTGCTGGAAGTTCCACACTGGCTATATGTACCCAAGGATGTTGATCTTTGTGGCTGCTAATCATGACATCAAGGAGTTGTATACATGGTGTGGTGATTCACAATATGACTGCATATGGTCGTCCTGCTGTCACTATATTCTCCTGTATATCTGGCATGGATGTGTATTGTGCATTGTGGACGTTGACCACTACATCTACACAATCCAACAAAAATCACAAAGGATCACACCATCATAGATAGCATGCAGAGAAGGCGCTCTACGTAGCGAAGTTGGTACGGCGAATCCCGGTAGCTAATAGTGATCGGGGTTTGAGCCCTTAAAGACCGCGCGTTAATCTTTTAGGTTGTCACTCGTGCCTTGGAATGTCGCGGGTGATCTCCCCTTAGCACTTGCCACGGCGCAGAGAGGAGAAGGGCGTAGGGGCGATGACCAGTCTCCTAAATGAACTGCTAACTGTTACCACACGAGTCGCCGGAGCGGTAACAAAGGGATAGATGATCAATCAGGGCTATGTCAGGACGGTTAGGAAAAGTTGGGTGTTGCCGATTGAATCATGAAGATGTTGTAAGCAACCTTATCCAAATGAGTGCCATCGTGCAACCAGCAGAACCAACGTCCATATTTGAGATCGTCATCTACACCTGAACAACACTTAGCACACCCAGAACAAGCAGTCCCATCACACGCATCACAAGCATGTCTCCGCAATCTACGCCATCGTCCTCGCGTCAGTCGCCTAACCAAATATCATCTCCGCCTGGTCAGACGCCTCAGACCAACGCAAGTCCGATCCTTGACAGAGATATCAATCGTATCTTACCCATTCGCGACCTGTCTCCTAGCCCATACGACCCACGTCGGGTATCATCTACCCCTACCTCCCCTGTATATCCCAGTGCTACCGCCATGCTCCCTACGGCTTCTGCCGAAGGGTCAAGCACTGGAATTGGTGGATCACCGCGTCGAGGCAATTCGCTTCGACGTAAACCTGTTCCTACCCTGCACATGCCTCAACCGATCTCATATCCACTTCCAAACGATAGATTACCTTCCAATCACCCATTCGCGAATGCCAGACCATCACCGACAGGTTCTCCAGCCAGCGCCGCAAGTACCGCTCGAACTGGGAGATTAGAAGTACCTGGTGTCGGCGCAGGAGCAGGACGCGATACCGCTTCGAGCTCCAGAAGTAGAAGTGGAACTCCCGATTCTGGTACTCGGAGAAGCACACCACCACCACCTCATCGAAGAGTGGTGAGCGTCGGCGCACCTGTTATACCGCCCCGAAGTGGAAGTAGAGGACAACCGCAAGACTTGCTGTTGATAGAACAAGATGAGGGTATTCTCTCGTCGAACGACGATGTGGCAACTCAAGCGTTACAAGCACGACTGGTTTCGCTCTCCCTCGATCGTCCATTACCTCCCGTCCCACAAGAAGGTGACTCTTCGCAAAGACGACGACGCTCCCTATCAGCAGATTCTCCCCTTCTCCCTACTACTCCCCTTGAGAAGACGGCGAACTTCGCCCCGCCACCCGAAATCAAAATCCTCGATCCTCAAAATGCGCCCACCGGAATCGCTGCTGGAGCTATGGGAGGTACCAAGATGAGTCGGGAGACCTCCTCTTCCAGAGGACGATTCTTCCGCAAGGACCATTCGGACAAGAACAAGAAGGATGAGAAGAAATCAAAGGCCAGTACCGCGGTCGGAGTCAACGAGCTCGAAGATGAAGAATTCGATGTGAATAGGATCCCTTCCAAGAGAAGATTATGGGAAGCGGGGACATGTTTCTTGAAAGATGAAGAGGGACAATTGGTCTGTTTCGGCGACTTCTTCCCCAGATGGGAAGATAGCACAACAGTAACGACGGACGATCTCCATCAACAACATCAGACAAACAGCGCCACCTTGGAAATCAACGACAGCACGACCTTCATGGAGAAGTCAACTTCGGAAGATCCTGCCCACAACGCATCGCGACCTACCACGAGCAAGACACCTGTACATAAAACGGTCATCTTCTTCATTCGTCATTTCTGGTGTGGTCAATGCCAAGATTACACTTTCGCCTCTCTTTCTTTATTAGACCCAGTGGCGCTCGAAAAGGCAGGAATCAGGGTCGTCATCGTCTCGAACGGGAGTTGGAAGATGATAAAGGCGTATCGGAGACTGTTCAAGTGTCCATTCCCAATCTACGTGGATGGACCAAGAAGATTGTACCAGCTCATGGGGTGAGTTCGGACTCCGCGCGCATTGAGATGTCATATCGATCCGGTAACTGACTGTACTTTTGGCTGGAACCGCAGAATGACAAAAATGACCAATGACTTTGGTCCTCTGTTCAAAGGAAGGGCAGCGTATCATCAGCGTAATGTACCAGGGCAGCTAGTGCAAAGTCTAACCGTGAGTTTTCGATCACCCTCTGAGCGCCCTTCGAAGATTCGATGACTGACGTAACGATCATGTTGTCGTTTCGCTCCGCAGAACGCATTCCGAATGCCTTTTGCGAATCCCGGTACGATCACTCAGCTAGGAGGAGAATTCGTGCTCTCGCCCGGATGGAATTGTGATTTCGCCCATCGCATGACAACGACCTCCGGTGAGTGCGGTCTGGTTCACAACTGAAAGACCGATAACTGATCGCGTAACTTGCCTGCCTAGATCACATGGAAGCACCCGACGTCTTGCGCTTAGCAGGTTGTGAACATCCTACAAAATCGGAAGTGTCGGCGGTAGAATTGGCCGAGTCGCAAAGAGAGGAGTTGGAGAAACTCGAAAAGGAGATGAACGATTGGAGAGATAGGAGAAAGAAGGAGTTGGAGCGGTAAGTCCTTTCATTCAGTAGGATGTCTCGACAGTCGTTCGGATTCGATTGCTGAACCAATTGCCTTTCAATTCGAGTAGAATCCAAATGAAGAAGGCCTCCAGACGCGGATTGCCATATAGACCGTCACGTCAAAACTCCGGGATCAGCATCGGTCTTGATACAGAAATTGGCGAGAACAATGACAAAGACGTCGTAAACGAAAACGCAAGGAAGAAGGTTGAGGCAGAAAATGATTTGCAATGGGCGGAAGAGCAGGAACAATTCGAAGTGGACAAGGACCAACTAGATGCAAGGTTTGAAAGAGTAATGCGAGAGGAGGAAGAAAGAGCAAAGGAGAGAGTTGCGGCAGGGAGGCTGATGTTAGCGAGAGGGAAAGGCGACTTGGAGGTAGAGGTTGAGCGAGAGTCGAAGCAGTAAAGGAGTCGTCGGCGATGAGTATCTAGTCAAGCAACTAGTTTTGAATCGGAAGAACGGGATTGCGTTGTAACCAATGTTGTTAATACGTTATATCAGTTTTAGACCTAGAATCGAATGTCATGTTAGTCTGTCAGTATAAATCGGTTGTCTGCTAATACCTTAAACTTTACTGGACAGCCCGGACTCATTCACCTTGTGCCGGTTAGGCCGGTCGTCATGTCGCTCTTTGCGTTTGCAAGCCTTGAATGCACAATCTGTCATGCTTCCATCTAAACACGCCTAGATTACGCTCTGACCTCCGACGGACCATCCAAACTGACTTCCTCCATCTCCTCTTCCAACCCCGTGTTCCTCGCCGTCGGTAATCTCCCGCGTGCAAAAGTGTCACCAGCTTCTGAGCTAGGGGCAGTGATCGTCGTGGGACTCGTGGAGAACTGATCGTCGGTGGTCGCAGGACTAGCACTTCGGGCTGTTCTGTTATCCAACAAGCCATCTTGACTGTCAGTGGACACGACGCTTGATTCACGTTCTGCTCTAGAAGGGGCTCTTCGAGGTCCTCCTAATCCAGCATCTCCTCGAACGACTGATATTTCTTTCTCTTCTTCCGGTGCAAAGGATCGGATGGTAGGGTCAGGTGATTTGATTGCCACAGGAGGACGACGGATGGCCGAAGTCGCTGCGATGATGGAGGGAGGTACACTGATCGAGCCCTCTGGAGTTCGGATGGCTGCTCTGGGAGTTTGGTCGGTTTGCGATGAGGTCTCGTCGAATGATGCTTCACGCGACAGAGGAGATGGTGTACGAGAGAGAAGGACAGGGCTTCGACGGTGTTCCAGTCCGGCCATTGCCAATCTCTCCTCCTCCCGTTGCTTGTCCATGTCGAATTCGTTCATCTTCGGAGAACCAAATCGTTCCGCCTTTCCTCCTTCAAGGTCGATATCTACCATCTCCGCCTCCGAGCTGTTTCTGTACGTCCGACGATTTGCAGAACCAGCGCTAGTATCCAGATTCATGACCCATCCGCCTCGCAAACCGGACTGCTCAGCTTGTTGGATGGCCGCCATCGCTTGCACATCAGCTCGGGTGGGTAGATCAATAGGAGAAGGCGCAGGTGCAAGTTCGCGTTTACGAATACGCGGAGGGGATCGACTTGGTGGTGATAGGTAGCCAGATGTTGAGGACGATGCTTTCAGGGGATGATCCATGGTTGTGGTGACCGGAGTGATGACACGTATCGGAGAAGGGGTGGGATGTCGGATCTTTGGGATTGGAGGTTGGTCGGGGGAAGCAGGAGGGAGGAGGACATCGGAATCGCGGGGAACAGGTGTACCTGGCGCAGCAGGAATTTGTGGAGAGGCGAGGACTACGGTATGTTAGTTAGCAACCACAATGAATGCGGCGCGCTGCTCAACTCACCTGGTATCTCTACCTGTGCTGCACTCTCTCCCACTCGCATTCCTATACCCAGTCCATCCAAAGCCTTTTCCTTGCCCTTGCCGTCAAGACCCACTAATCGCCTTGCTTCATCCATACCCTTTTCGATCTCAACTACGTCGAGACCAAGTCCCAATCCTTCCCATCTTCGTACACTCCTGTCCCACCACGCTTCCAGGACGTTCCAGCCTCTATACTCTCCTGCCAGTCGTAATCCTTTGCCTGATTCTCCGTAGGATGCTCCACCATTGTAGCTGCTGTAGCCAACATCTTCCTCCTCGTCGGATGAATTAGACTTCTCTGCTTCCCATCCGTCCCCACTCTCGAGTTCCTCAACGAAGGCCGCGAGCCATTTGCCCCATCCTCCTTCTCCATCCCCGCGCCACAGGACGCATTTCCTATCGAAGTCGCGACCAAAGACGATCACCTGTCCCCAAGAGCCGTTAGACCCGGGATCAAGGTCGATACCGATGTAGTTGCCTGTTCTATCGCTGAGAAGAGGAATCCAACCTCGACACGCGTAAAGAGTCTTGATCCAGTTGGGAGGGACACTCGCCATCGTCGCAAGGACTGCCGCATTGCTACCAGCCATAGGGTCGTGCTCTGCTTGCCGCCAGAATGCCCATTCTCTCATCACTTCTTCCAAGGGAAGAAAGTGTAAACCGAAGAAAAGACCACCGGACCCAGAAATTTGACCTGTCGCTTCCAAGTCTTGTCCATCTACGGCCATTAAAGACTCTCTTACAGCGCGAGGAAGAGGACATCCAAGTTCGGCTTCGAATGCGGCGAGGAGGTGAGGGTTGACGGGTCCATTGAGGGTCTCGAGCAGTTCGGGGAATGAGTCGGCAAGCGTATTGCGAAGACGATGGAATGTATGTGTGAGGGGAGGGTAGTAGGACGGAGAGGTGGGGCTGAATTTACAGTCGATCGCCCATTATCAGGATCAAGCTCGAGCACAGATCGTCGAAAGGACTTACAAGTTATCTTTGCTATTTGGGGGATATGCCCCATACACAGCACTTCCTCTTCTACTGGGTCCAGGTGATGAGGACGCACTATCTACTTGAGGCTGCGGTCAACCACAAATCAGCCATCATGCACGCTTTTGTGTGAATGCCCAGGCTGTATACCTACATATGTGCCATCTCCGTAACCGTTTCCGTTGGCGTATCTCGTCCCGGCCCCCGACGTTGTTGGCAGGCTAAACGCGTCGATTGTCGAATTCATCACCGACCGCCTGTTCGCGTGACGGGAGGAGTAAGCAGCATTGTTGTCGCTGCCACCCGAGAAGAAGTTTGATATGGAGCGAAGGATTGGCATAGTTGTTTGCTGGACGAGTTCCTTCAGGTTTGTCGGGAAGGGCGGTAAATAGGACTGCGGAGCGGCCTAGAGGAAGATGAGGAGGACATCGTCAGTGCTAACCCATATGCCGGGCGCGAAGAGCCGTTTGGTGAATGTTGAATCGTGCGATGAATGATTACAGGACCAAAATACTTACAGAGAAATAGTATCGCTGGTTGGACTCGAAGCAAACACTCTACTCAGGGCTGTACAGCTTGTTATCTGACGAAGCCAGCTCTAACACTCTATGCTCGAAACAAAATGATCTCCTTTCCCTGAGAGTTTCCGAGGGGGATCGTATTGCGATGAAGTATGCGGTGGCGATGATGTGTTGATGCTCTGTCTGAGCTTAGAGCGCTGTGTAAAGCGACATGGGTATACAAGGATGGGATGGATGACAAGACAAGAGGAGTAAACTGACGTCGCAACAAGAACAAGAAGGGACAGCACGAGACGCGCCTTAGCGTCCCAATTCGCAAGTGCGGCAGAATTATTTACGTAACTCCACTTCCCGGCTGATCATTTGGCGTTGAAGGATGTCACGGTCAGCAACAGCATTGGGTTCGGGATCGCATGGAGGCGAGGATGGGATTGTACATAGATCATGCACTATGCAACGTCCTGACAGATTCGACACTTCCGCCAACGTCGATGCTCTTGTCCATGCACGACGCGAGCAATGCAAGATTTATGATTCATGATTCAAGCAAGTCTATAATCTATGACGCCGCACGCTGCAACTCGTCCCAAATACAAGTTGCAGCCACCTGACCGCCTGAAGTCGTATGATCCTTCGTGACAATTACCGCAAGCCTCTTGGCCCTCTCTCGCACCTCAACAGCTCTCTCAACGTCCTCGCCGGTTCCCATCACTGTCAACAGGGCTGCACACAACTCTGAATAAGTGCAGTTGGGGCTACGGAGCGAGGGATCAGTGCCGTGTGTAGAAAGCTATGTGAGCACTCACGCAGACTGCCTATTGCCCCATAGCCCAATGCCAAAATACTCAACCCTGTTGGCGAAGTCGAAACAGTCGAACCAAGCTGGTAGAAGCACCTGTGGAATCCCAAGTCTAGGAGTGGTGATTGGTCAGCTGAACATGCTCGGCCGGGACGACTGAACCGCTGAACTTACGCGAGCGCTTCATGGTATGAATTACTGCCCCCATGATGAACATAACAACCGACCAGTCCACTTGCGAGGATACTGACTGGTTCAGCCTCAAGCCAGTCGACAACGATGAGTCTGTCTTTGACTTCGTCCACCCCTTCCAGATCGTAACCGCCCCATCTCTTCAACCTCCATAACACTTGCACGTCTTTTCTCTTGTCTAGCAAGACCCGAATAGCTGTGAGCATATTCTGAGCGAACTGCTTTGTGGTACGATGGTGCGAACCAAGCGAAATCAACACTACAGACTCGTGTGTAGCACCGGCAGACTTTAGCTGATCGAAGAGCTGAGGGTCAACCGCTTTGAAAGTTCTATAAATGGGTAAGATAGGACCGCAGCACACCACCGTATCCGGATAGATCGCGGGAATCTCTGCTTCGGCGGTAGACATACAAAGGACCTTTTTGGTGAATCGATCTGCCGTAGAATCGACCAGGAACGGCATAGGTCCAGTATATCCTGCGCCGCTTCGAGCTTTGATGAAGGCTTTGTACGGCTTGTCGAACAGATTAAGCCAGATGAGGGGGAAGATCGTCACAAAGATACTGGCAGGATAAAGATACCAAGGCATGACGATTGGGTAACCAGTCGCCACACTGTGAAACGTCAGTCAGCGTTTGCAGTGGACCGGCCGATTGATAGTTCTAACTCGAACATAAGATATGTCAACTCACGCTGGCCAGCTGAAGGCTCCAGCTCCCTGAGCCGCCTGTCCGATCTCCTTGATAGTGTTCGGACTGAGAATGATATGAGGTCTTCCAGTCGCCGTTAAAGCGTCTCTGGCCGACTCAAAGCATGGATCAACGACCACCAATGCAGGGCTCAAGTCGGCCAGTAGGCCCTTGACGCTCTTCGCGGTTTCAAGGTAGTCTCCGGGTGCTTCAGGATGCATGATAGAAAAGAGGCCCATGAGAGCTTGACAAGCTCCGATGAACCCTGGAGACTTGCTGACCGAGGTGAAGTTATCTATTTAAGTACAGTGGCAATCAGTGCGACCTCAAGAGCGTGCCGAGAAGCGTAAGACAGCTCGATGCTCACGATTGAACCTCGGGTCATGCTGATTATCCCGCTTGCTGATGGGGTCAACGATTGAATGAAACGTCACGCCCTCTTTGGTACGAGAGCGCAGCGACTCGTAAGATCCCAGATGAATCTCGAGATCATCTTGGTGCTCCCTCTTCAGCCAGTCTATGACGTTCAGATGGACTGAGGATTGGCCTAGCTCGGGACTGTTCATCAAGGGCGGGGAACGGTGGCAAGTAGAGATACGGTATACGTCGAGCGAAGAACAGTGGGCCAGAATGGAGCTGCATCAGCCCACGGTGTAGCACAGACGAGTGACACTGTCGAGTATCAGATGGCTTGAGCAACATACCTGGTCAAGAAGAGGACTTTCGGCTTCGACATATTGGGACTTGACTCGATTGTTGTATGTCGAGTGAGAGGGATACATGCGACATTCTAGATGAGGATACATGTTTGAATGGGCCTGTAGACGATATCAATCACTGACCCGGGTTCACGGCCATTGTTGACAAGTTGAACTAGTTCAGATCCGGGCGCTTGGATCGTTTTGTCAACAGCGATAATAACGGTGATATCCGGTTTGATAAGCCCTGACCCTGATTACAGCATTACCGCTAGGACTGAACCCAAAAACACAAATCTCCCCACGTATGCATATCACTAAGCATTCCACAAGAACATTGCAATGACTGCTGCACCCAACATATAGACAGCCTGCACCATCCCAGAGGCATAATCTGTCTTTGGTATATCCAAGCTTGGTTCCCTCTGAGCAAGCAACACTACACCCAAAATCGCCAATCCCATGCCCAAGAAGATCCTTCCTTCTCCAAAGATCACATCCTCCAGACCCCATAGCAGACTCTCACCAGTCTCCACTATCCCCACAATGACAGGTGTCAAACCACCCTGGACACCCGTTACAGATACTTCTGCATAGGGCAGAATGGCCGCTGACAAGCCATAATGCCAATCTGCAACAATGAGTCCCACAATCGGGATCACGGCAAGGATGAGGAGTTGGATGGCAGGAGAATGGTAATCTGGGGTGGTGTATCTTCTTTCTGGATGATCTCTGACCCAATCGATGATGAGTGGGAGGATGATTATGAACAATGCAAACAGCATGTTCCAGATACGGTCCGGATCTGTGGGACCTGTGAAGTTGAACTCAATGGGTTCCCACACCTCCTCTTCCACAATGACTGGTGGCTCTTCCTTGACAACAATTGGTGCTTCTTCTGCTAGAATGATTGGCGGCTTGACAGCGATTGGTTCATCAACAGTAACCTGAACAGGTGGCTGTACACCTGCAGCCTCTTCTTTGACCATAACTGGAGGTCCACCAACTGCTGAATCAACAGCAATTGGGTTTCCACCACCTTGAGAGTTGACATTGTTTATGTGAATTTCTGCTTTTGGTTCTGGACGAGGATTGACAATCCACTTTGGGGACTCTGTGACAACTCTTGGACTAGAAGCTGCTACAATAGGTGGTGTAGATCCAACAATTGGAGGACTGGTTGCAAGTATATGTGGACTTGATAATGGGAGGATTCTTGGCATTGAGAGTCCACTGAAGAGTCCTCCAAAAGGTTTGTTTCCTGCAACTCCCCCTAGTAATGGTCCACCGCCTCTGAGCACTGTCGGTCTTGTGCCGCTGAAAATAGCAGGTACATGAGGTAGGGTTGGCATGTTACCAGTTCCTCCCAGAGCACCAAGTGCAAGGAGCAATAACCCTGCCAGGATTGCTGGTCCCAGCCATGAGCGCCCTGCAGCCCCATCTGTTCCACCAGCTTGGTCATCGCTGTTGCTTTGTCTTCCAGAAGGGGTCCGACCTGATTTTGTACCTGGAGTGTCTGTAGACCCATTGCTGTCGTTACTTTGGGCTTGGCTGGCTCTTCTTGCTGCTCTCTCCTCAGGTGTCTCATTCCTTCTGCTCCCTCCTTGTTCTCCATCATTAGAACTGTTACTCGAACCTGCTCCTGCTGCTCTACCATCCTTTTCATCCTTGACATCTTCTTCTGCTCTATTACCAGCATTGCGTTCTGCCTCTCTTCTCTTCCTTCTCTCTTCTGGTGTCTCATTTCTCCCACCCCCTTCTTGGTTTCCATCATTGGGACCAGCATCTGAGTCTCCTTTATCCCCACTATCCTTTCCATTCTTGTCATCTTTGTCAGACTTTCCCCTTGCTGCCCGTTCAGCTCTCCTGACATCTCTTTCTGCCTTTTCCCTCTTTGCCTTCTCTTCAGGTGTTTCTTCTGGATTTCCTTGTCCACCTGCTTCTGGTCTTCCTTGACCCCCTCTCCTGGCATCTCTTTCTGCCTTTTTCCTCTTTGCCTTCTCTTCAGGTGTCTCCCCTGGTCTTCCTTGTCCACCACTAGCAGTATCACCTGAATCTCCTTTGCCCCCACTATCCTTTCCATTGTTGCCATCTTTCTCAGCCTTTCTCCTCGCTGCCCGTTCAGCTCTCCTGGCATCACTTTCTGCCTTTTCTCTCTTTGCCTTCTCTTCAGGTGTTTCCCCTTCAGGTGGTGAAGCTGACGGTTCCCCCTCTGTGTTTCTGCCTGATCTGCCTCTCCTGTTTGTCCCTGTACGGCTTCCATCAGGATTTCTACCATCTCCTTGCTGTCCATGTTTATCAACTCCTTTTGGATTCTTGCCACTTTTGTTGTGATCACTGCCTCTACTCTGGCCCGAGCTAGTGGAACGGTCATTTGATGCTGCTTGTTCTGCTGCTTGTCTTTCCTTCGCTTCCTTGGCTCTCCTGGCTGCTTTTTGCTCATCAGTTTCTCCCTCTCTGCCTGGATTATCCCTTCCCGATGATCTGCTACTGTCTGAATTACCACTCCTACTACTACCATTGCTGTGTTTGTCTTTCTCATTCTTGCCCTTACCACTATCATTCCTATTCTTGCCATCTCCACTGGCTTCTTGTCTTCTTGAACTGTCTCTGTTGCCAGATGAATCCGCCTCGTCCCTCCTACCACTACTACCTCCTTTATCTTGGTCTCCCTTCTCACCTCTACTTGATCTTCCAGAGTCAGGATTTCTGTTGCGATCTGTGGAAGCTGTATTGTTACTTCTGTCCCTGGAGCTACTACCACTTTCGTTGTTCCGTCCTGATGATGGTCTATCTCCTCCTTGTGATCTCTGTGATGAGGACTCTAAACCATTGTTCCCATCACCTAGAACAAACTTCAGCTTTACAGGAATATCAGCACCAAGGAAGAAGCTTACCTGACTGACTGTTCCCAGAGGACCGAGTATTCCTTCCTGAGCCCCTTGAAGTTCCTTCAGGCTCTCCATGTTTGGTAGCTCCTTTTTTGCCATTGTCTTTCTTCCCTTTTCCGCTTCCTCCATCGGCACTACTTCCTTCTTCTCCAGGCTGTCCACCTCCTCTTGTCCCACCTCCTCTTTGCCTGTCTCCTGTTCTTCCTTCTGAACTTTGTCCATCACTGCTTCCATCATTGCTACCCTTTTTACCCTTGGAGTCACTTGGTCTCCCACCTGCATTCATCTCATTCCTATTGCTACCTGGTCCTCCATTCCCCTTATCTGGAACAGCAGGAGAACCACCCTTTCCACTTGCACTGTCACCATCTTTGCTCCCACCTTTTCCTGATTTGTCTCCACTCCAGCCACCATTGAGCCCAAGTAAGATCAAGAGCAGGAGTAACAATGCTATTCCCATACCGGACAGATCCACGTGGCTGAGTGCTGTATCCCTTCCTAAGTCGTTCTCCAGAGACGTATTGGTCCTGTCTGTTGCATTGGTTGCCAGGGGTCCCTTGTGATTCAAGCAATCTGCAGGATGGAGATCGCAGTAATGTTGGCGAATATCAGAAGGGGGAGGATAGAACCCAGAAGGTGGGGCAATGACAACTTGTTGATTACCATTCTGAGAACCAGATGTCTTCTGTGAAGGTGTCACAGAATAAGGGATCCAGGTCTCCACATAATCATCCTCTTCCTCATAATCTGGGTCCATCCAAACATCCTCAATATCAATATCTTCAAATGGTTCTTCTTCAACATATATGGGTGGAGGCGGAGGCGCCTGTTCAACATAGACTGGTGGTGGTGTGTTGTCAAAGTAGGTGGGTTGTTCATATTCATGTGAGTACTGGAAGGGTTCTCCTGCATAGTAGTCAGGAGGAACATAATCTTCATAGATGGGAAATGCCTCCATCTTGTTGGTGATGTGAAATTGATTGGAGGATGACAATACCCAAGTTGAATAGTAGGGTAACAGATACAATGAGAAAGACAACCGTAAACATCACAAATGATCAAAACAAGACTAGTATCTGACAACCTTTCCTTTCACACCAGCCTTCCTTTCTCTGTTGCCTTTCTCATTGAACATTGAAAGGATCACAGCAAAACAAAAGGAGGAGAATATGATCAGCTGCAACATAGGAGTGCAACTCATTCCACAAGCAATTAGTATTCATGCATTATCATTGGACTTCTGTCATCTGTATCTCCAAGACTGCCACCAATCCATCTGAGACTGCTCCACCAACTTTCTGTACTCTGTGCTATTGTCAGCTAGATCTCTCAGACTGCAGTGTCATCATAAACTCACTGAGCATAATGGTTCCAAAAAGCTGTAATGGCCAGATTTCAGTCAATGTATATCGCTATCTTTATTGCTCTACAACTCACTTCTATTTTGAGGCAAGAGACCATCTGTGAATGTGACGTTGGTTGTGTATCTCCATCCATCTTGTATGATGTCACCAACAAATGTGGAGTTTATAGTGACATTTTCTGGTATAGCCACGTCTGTACAGTTTCCTATGAAGTTGTTTCTGAAACCTCATATCAGCTAACAGACCACATCCTCTTTGTCTGCTTACCTCCCCAGGTCATACCTAAGCCATTGATGGTCAGCATACAGAAACCCTCTACCATCACACCGCTCTCGTGACTTACGCATCCCATCCAAGATTGTGATGTGTTGTGCTATCCATTTCTGCTGATGTTCTGCCCATATGCTGTCAGCAAGCACAGCGGACTGGCTGAACAGGGAGGCAGGGTATGCTTACGCTAAGAAATATGCACCACTGCACATGGAGTCAGCTCTGACAGTGTGGTCAAGATGCTTACCTTGTCTGCTGCTTGAATATCCTCACATGGTTACCTCCATAGATTGACTCAAGACATGACCCAAGGAATGGATCATGAAAGTACTGGTATCTCAAAATTGCCATTTGAGTTTCTTTTCTCCATGTCAGCTGTTATGCATCAGTATGTTTCAAGACATACGGTTTCCATTCCCATCACCAAGGTTAAGGTTCTGCAGTCCACCCATGTGCAGACCAAAACATTCACCATCAAATCCTGCACCTGCTAAGTAATTGTAGATGCCTCCTCCTCTCATGCTTTCAACCATTACTCTGGGGTCTGAATTGTTTGATATGATCACATTGACAGGTTCACTTGTGTCCTGAAGCGATATAATTATTAACTTTGTGCTAGTAGCTTGGATTCGTTTACAGACTTACTGTCATCATGCTCCCACCTGTATCTTGGGGAATAAGAAAGCCTTTATCATTGGCCAACACAGTCAGTGAGGTACCAAGGAGTAGTGACAGAAACCTTGGCCCCAGCATCCTGTTTACAGTAATTTGTGATATAGTGTACGTCAAGATGAGTTGATTCAATGAATAGGCTATCAAGACCTTAATTGCTAAGCACCTCCTTTGTTGTAGTTACTACAAAGGAACACTTCTGGTATTTTGCATATGACATGACCACTCAGATTGTCTCATGAATACTAAAAACAGGTGCAGCTACTCCTACAGCTTATGACATATGCTTCCTGGCCATACTCTCATCCTTCTTCTTATCATTACCTCCCCCTCCTCTTGAGCAGATCAAGTATATCAAGCCAACAGCTGCAAAGCAAAGGATGATAGTGGCCTCCTGCCAGTTGTCCATTGCAAGCATCTCAAGACCAGGTGGTGGATTGATGACTAATCCAATGTGGGGGCTATGAGCATCAAACACACAATCTGACACACCAATCATGGTACAGAGACTTACCAATGGGTGGTGGCGCGGCAGCCACAACTTGTGGTGGTTGCACAACAAGGGGTTGTGGAGCTGCTTGTACAACTTTTGGTAAGGATTTTCTACCTCTTGGCTTCTTCTGAACACCTGATGTGGGCTAAACATGTAAGCTCAACAAAGACGACAATACAGGTGGATGGAACGTACTTTTGATGTTAATTGAGCCTTTTGGCTTTCTTCTCCTGGTACTTTTCTTCTCCAGATTCTGATTCTGATTCTGATTCTGATTCCCATTCTGATTGTTGCTATTGCTATTGAGCTGCATCTGCATAGTCTGTTGTGTCATAGCAGCCATCTGAGCAGCTTGCATCTGTTGTGCTTGCATTTGCTGCATCATCATTGAACTCATCATCATCATCTGCATGGTATCTGCCATGGATGATGATGATGACTCGCTCTCTTGTTCTTGTTTAATCACTTGGACTTGGGGCCTGGAAGATACAGTATTAGCACACTACTTCCATGTGTGTTACTTACTTTTCTTTGTGCTTTCTGACTGAGTGGTGTTGGTGTTGATCATGGGGGAAAGAGTCGCCTCTGTATCTGTGTGGACTACCTTGATAGGGTGGTGGGTGAGGCCCCAATGATGATCCATAGCCATAACCCAATGGTGAATTAGGAAGGTGTGGGGGACCATATGAAGGATCCTGAGCTTGACCAAAATGTGACTGAGGGTTACGATCATATGGTGGGTTTTGGTGGGCCCAGGGATCCTGGTATTGTGCAGGCGAATGCACAGAAATATCATGTGGAAAATAAGGCTGTGGTTGTACATTGACTGTAGCCGGTTGTTGCTTTTGTTGTTGAGGAGGAGGTTGCTGCTGCTGCACATACTGGGGTGGGGGTTCGTCATGCGGTGATGGTGGTTGATTGTCTTGGTACACTGGTTGCTGACCAAATGTAACACGTTTGTCTTCCACTGCGTTTTGCACTGGGGGGTGGTGAACATATTCTACATAATGGGAAGAAGGAGTTTGGTGGTCCTTATCTGGTTCAGATTGGGGGTGTATGTCCGCTGGCTCTGCCAGCTCAGGTGTGGTTGTCAAATGGATTTCTGGATCAGGATTGTCCTGGGGAAAGCTTCAAGCAGATGATGTTAGCTGAACTTGCATGATACCAACCAATCACACATCATAAACCAACCTGGGGAAGCTTCCAGGCATCTTTATCTCATTATCTTGCTCCATCTTTGTACAGTGATAGGTGGAAATTCTGGGTACAGCACATGTGGATGCCAACCTGGTAAGACTGATCCCCAGCTGTATATAACCATGCCAAAAGGTTACCTGTACAAAGGACTACACAATGAGTTGATTGGCTCCACCCGTCAATGGGAACACTGATGAGACATTGCAATCAGACAACAATCATCAAAGGATTCCATACACTGAAACATCACATACACAAAGGGTTTGCTCCAACCCAACTATAGTAGTCTACCACCTCTGGACCAGCTGTTCGCTCATATGAGTTGGGAAACCCCACAATGGTCCACCTGGTAATGCAGCATAAGGCACTTCTGCTTTCCCAACGCTAAAGCAGAGCCTCCTATAATCTGGTTTCTGATACTTCCAATATTTGGGCTGACCATATGAATGTGCCTGTGGCATGACTGATGGCCACCCAAAGAGTGGAGTAGGCCCAAAGCCTAGATTGTGGAGAGGATATGCAGGTGCATGAGGATGAGGTCTTTGTGGTGCAAAAGCTGGCATGGGTTGAACAGGAGAGTGGTATATCACTGGTATGGGCTGATAGTAGTGAGGATCATGGTTGGTGGTCTTATTGCCACAGGGGAGATGTACTGTGTGTCTGTCACAGCTTTGACATTGACATTGCCCATGGCTATGTCTGTGGTATGACATTGTTAAGATTGATATTTCTAGTGAGCCTTGAACCTCAAGATGCTTTCCTACCGTATTAGCTCAGTTTGCCATCAAGTAGCTCACCTTCCGTTACTCTTGGGATACTTTGTGGAGATAAGTCAACTGACACAGAAGTAACACTCAAGCCTTTTATGTGCTACTAGAATCTTGTATGTCCCTTTTGGCAGTGGCCATTCCGAGTCCTTTCAGTACACACAGGTACCTTTCTACCTTTATGATTGTGACCCTTATGCTCCATACACTATGAATCAATGGACAGAAAGGAGATACATTTGACAGAAAACACATTCATACAAGTGGCAATGGTGTCACGTACAAACTGCTAATGCTCTGCCCGTCCTTGTTTGACCCTCCGACTTACTCCTAAATCTTTGCAAGCAGCATATCCAAATCACCAATATGTTCCAGACATGTAGTTGTATGGACCATACCAGGTACTTCCCCAACCTGTCCCATAGTTTGGGCCAACACCCCACCTCCCCCAGCCATTGTAAAGTCCTCCATATAGATTATTGTAGTAGTAAGGGTAAGAGGTGACCACTGGTCCGGCTGCACTGTACATGAGCATGCTATGTAGACACTTAACATATCAGCTATATGGCCTTATGTTGTTGGTATGGCTACTTACATGTTTGGAGTTCAAAAGTCAAAGTTCAGCACTGCTGTATTGTGTCTTCAAGACTGAAAAATCTGTTCTAATTCTGCGCTTTGTAGTTGTTGTCGTTGTTGTTCAGTGAGCAGACAATCAGGCAAACTTGAAACTGCATTTTATACCTTGCTGGCCATGCATTGAGGTGTGAGTCTGTGGCCATTCATTGTGCAATATGAGGTCTGTCCTTTGAAGTGTGTGCTCCTTGCGGGAGCATGGGGTCCCAGGAGTATGTCACAGCAAGATGATCCTTTCTAATCTTTTGTGTTACATTCACAGAAAAGTGTTACAAACCTGATATCCTTTGACTGTATGTGTAAGATAAACTGAAGGGGAGGTTGGCAAGGGAACAAACCATTCAAGGTGTTCATTGTTCGAGTTGATCAAAGGTTGCTTTACTTAATTTTCCACCACTTTCCAACGGATCCCATAGTGCATTGATGATGTATGCTCGATTGATATAAGACAAGTGAAAGATACAGACAATGGGTGTGTCAAGCACTCCAATGGCTGAGGTCTGGATCAGTGCTGCTTCACCACTGCTCACTTACACACCTGGACGGAGCGGGCCAGCTGGAGGGTCTTGGAGCCAAGCTACAGATGGGACAAGTGAAGCTAGTGGGTCATCCATATATGCTGTCCAACTCAATTCAACATACTGCAAGTCAGTCTGACACAGATGGATATTGTTGCTTACATATGGCATACAGTTGATGAAGCAGTCTTCCATTGGTCTGCACCTGCCTCTTACTCAGTACAAGCAGGGTTGGATGGGGCATTGGAGTCAGCATCAGCCAGCAGTGGATCAGCAAGTCTTTCAACAAGTTTTGGGAGTCATTCTGCAAGGTTGGAATGCGTTTGTGAGGCATGTGGGGGTTCACAATCAGAACCATTCAAGTTTATCGGAGTCAGATTAGAGACACAAGTCGTGGCATCAGGGTGAGCTGATTCTCATCTTCAGATGCAGTGGGACTGATCAGCTCTGTAGCACTGGTGTAAACTCTACACTGGATGATGGTTCTTCAGCAATCACATATAGTGGTTTTCAGTCAACCTCATCCTCATCATCATCTGTATCTGCAATCCAGAATGGCGAATTCTATGGTAATACTGTCAGCTATACGACAAGTGGGGGAGCAGCGGCATCATTCACTTTTCAAGGTGAGTTGGACCTTTTGGAGCCATACAGCATGTGTATCTTCTACTGATAGCCAAAGTTCAAAGGTTCAGCATTGTATGTTTTTGGAATGACAGGACCTGAGTTTGGCACATTCACAATCGAGATTGACTCCAAGATGATCAGCACTTACAATGCCTCTACAACTGTTGAAACATACAACACCCTCCTATTCTTCACCACCTACCTAGATGGTGCTTCCCAACACACATGCAAGATCACAAATCAGATCGATGGCATGCTCTTAGCATTGGACTACTTTGTATCAGTACAAGAAGCTGGAACACAAACTGCTAGTGCATCAGGACCACAAGCAACAGCAGATTTTGGGAATGGAAGTGGGAACCCTCAGAGTGGTGGTGACAATGCTGGAGCTGTGGCCAGTGGTATCATTGGTGCTCTTGTTGGGGTGGTAAGTCACAGAAGTACAACATCAGGTGTCTTGCAGAGCTGACATACACATGCTTCACAAATGTACAGTTCTTGTTATGGCTGTGGTGGCGGTATCATAGATGGAAGAAAGCAGGAGGGAAAGGGTCATTCTTTGCATCATTGTGCGGTGGCAGGAGACAGAAGGCAGAAGCAAAGAAGGCAGAGGAGCTTAAGTTCCATCTCTGGCCAATGGTATTGTCATTGCCCAAATACGCAGTACCAAAGTGATGTAGCATTATACCATGTATGCATATTTTTCTTCGGTGTGTTATATTGCTCCTTAGGTGAACTGCGCCCTTGAACTGCTTATCACGCTTCGACGCCTCCAATCATCGCCTCTTTCCATTTCCCTGAAGAACGCACGGCGTGCACAGTGTTTTTCAGCTTTTCGACGAGGGAGCCCCGATGTCTACGTGCATAAATCTCCGTTCAGGCAAAGGAGAGGGGCATCGCGAACAGCAGGGCCAAGGGGGAAAAGAGGAACGACCGATCTGCTCTATCCGGTTGGTCCCATGTCCCATGTGGTTTAGTCAATTGGTGTGATGCATAAAAAATAATACACCTATCAAGCCTTGAGCAGGCAATCTGTTCAGCACATGTAGTGTCGACAGAGTGGTCGTGTACGTCCAAAGAGCATTGCTTTCGATGTCGAAGAAGCGATGTTGATGCATAAGATATACGCGTGTCCCAATTGTTTCAAAAAGGCAGAAAAGGGTAAAATGGAAGTTGAGTAAGGGATACGCCGTCCATCCCGGTATAACAGAACAGAGAGAGCAAGAACAGCAGTAAAACGCATTTTCAAGTCTTGTGATCTCAATCTTCATCTTCTCTGTTACATCCCACTTACACTTAGCCTTGGCTTTCAATCTTT
The DNA here is from genome assembly GCF_008629635.2 of Kwoniella shandongensis. NCBI lineage: Eukaryota > Fungi > Basidiomycota > Tremellomycetes > Tremellales > Cryptococcaceae > Kwoniella > Kwoniella shandongensis. The sequence goes on from NC_089299.1 coordinate 250,681, forward strand.
CTCCACTCGCTTCCCGTACGGATGCATACTCTTGCCGGACCACTTCGCCAAGGATAGAGAAACCCCTTTTCGTGTCAACAACGCCCTCCACCGCCGCTCTATCGCTCTCACAATTGTCGGCTGTGCCTACGATTCCACATTATAGCGATCCTTCCCCATCTTTCGCTCAACACAACGAACACCCCACATACCGACCAAGTTGTCATCCCATGGAATCAAGAGGTTCTGTCCGACCAACAGGATAGTGTAGACTCAAGAACGTCGCCTCAGAAGCTTTGAGCGATCGTGCGGCGGTACTCAGCGGAGGCAAGGAAATAGCAGGCAGCCAAGGAGACGGGTGAGTCTAGGCCCCCGTGAAGGCCCCCCGGGTTCACCAGTACACATCTACATCTCATTGTCCAGCGCCTGTCTTTCCCGTCAAAGCCGAATTGTGATTCTGACCAAGCGTGTGAACCCTATACTATCCGCGTATTACTTTCGCCTCCGATCAACTCGACTATCGCTCGCATCTTACGCTTTTAAATGGTCGAAAACCTGTTCAACCTGGTCCCCTTGTAGCATAGCAGGCATCATGAGCTACACACATCTTGAGGACCAGCCGGAAGCTGGACCTAGCTCGCGACCCTTTGTTGATACTCCTGTCACTCCGCCCGTCTCGACTCGATCGCCATGTCCATTAGGATCGCAATGTCCGAAGATTAACCTCGCGCATCGACCAGGATCAGACTTTGATTCAATTCAACGGACCTTGACATCAAGCAAATCAGCAGGAAAGAGAAAGATGATGGAAAGACAGGACTTCCCTGGTCCGGGAGGCTCAACATATTCGATCTCGACCGTGTCTGGAACATCGCCCCCCTCAGATACGATGTACGCACCTCTCGCTTCCACCCTCTCCAATCCTCTCTTCAACGGCCCAACAACGACACAATCATCATACTCTCCTTACAACACTTCTCTCCCTTATACGACGTTCTCGTACAACGTTACACAAACATATGAATCTCAGCCATTCACTTCGCCATCGCCATCCACATCGTCCACATCGTCTCGCTCGACCAAGTTCACCTCACTATGGTCATATACTCCATCACATACGCGTTCTCAAACTGCTTCGGCATCACAACCTACACAATCGATCTACGTTCCGGGCGTGCTTTTGAACCTCACCCTAGGCGGCGATAGTGAGACCGAGGCAATCTACAGCGTGGAGATGGCATTTGGACATAATGCAGACAGTGGTTCGTCAGCAATGAGGCGAAAGTCGAAACGGCGGCCTGCAAAATGGGATGGAGGCGCCCCACAAGCAGTAAATCTACAAATAGATTTGGGTTCTTCAGACATGGTGAGTGCAGGTTCTGTATGCGGGAACCGTGTTAGGCTAATAGTTATCATAGTGGTTGGCTACAACTGACTGCACGTCCGACATATGTGACTCCGCGCCTTCGCTTTTCGACGCATCTCAGTCGTTGGAATCGGGAATACAGGCCAATATAACGTACCAATCAGGAGCAGTAGACGGTGAAATATATTGGGAGGAGGTTGCGTTGGCGGATTTTGGAATAGGCTTCCAGGCGTTCAGTGAGTATTCACATCGCCTTTTGGGAAAATTACCGCCTAACATCATCTTGTAGTCGGTGCAACTACCGTGGATTCGGAAGATCTGAAAAATGGCAACTTCACTGGTGTTCTCGGTCTTGCTTGTGAGTGTTTATTTATTGATTCCGATGCTCCTGACTGACCTTTCTGAAACGCAGTGCCTGCAGCGTCAACGATTCTAACGGAGATTGGAGGTACCACCGGTTCTGATCCAGATGGAGCAACATTTCTCGATAACCTATTCGGCTCTGGCAACTCCGCCCCGTCGGAACGGCTGTTTAGTTTGTCTCTTGCTCGACGCGAAGATGTCCGAACCGCTTCCACTTTTGGTATTGGCGCCGTCTCATCGTCGTTCTGCCCACCACCTTGCTCGCCCTCATATATACCTATCGTTGCCCAACCACAACTCGGTGCGACAGGCTTTCTTCACTGGCGAATACAGATGCAGAGTGTCAGTGTGACTACATGGGGTAATGCGCAGACTGGGACGGATCCAACTACCAAAACTGTCCCTCTTGGTGCCAGTCGGGTATACGCGTCGAAAAGCAGTCCGCTGGCTGTGCTCGATTCAGGAGGTGTGCAGATATTAGTAGGGTATCGCCCTTATGCGGATGCTATTTACTCTGCATTGGGGGTCAGCATGAGTCCTGACGGACTTTGTGAGTCTTATTTCACATCTTACAGACATGCCAGTTAACGTTCCTATAGACCGCATGCCCTGCACACAGCAGATGGCGATTACGTTCAGGTTCAACAGTCGAGAAATACCGGTTCATCCCTTAGACATGAGTTATATGGATCCGGCAGACTCTAGTCAATCGACTTGTATCGGTATGATCCAGTACTCTAACAACTTGGGAGAATCTGGCGACTTGTGAGTCTATTCTCAAAAGGGCATTGCCGGTCACATGCTAACCCATCGATCGCAGCATTCTCGGAAGCTCTTTCTTGAAGAACGTCTACTCTGTCTTCCAGTATCCCGATGCTAACAAGCCGACCACCTGGCAACCCAGTGTCGGCTTGATTCCCCTCACCAATGCGTCCATCGCGTCGCAGGACTTTTACGCTGTGCGAACCCTTCGCCAGTCTCTGAGTACAGTCTCGTCCTCGCAACAAGCGACCTATGGTGGCACAACCCCTTCAGGAGGACAGAATCCGCAATCGTCGGCGGCAGCAGCTGCTTCAGGTAAAAAGGTAGTTTCCACCGCCGTTATCGCTGCTGTCAGTGTCGTAGGGTTTTTCGTCCTTGCCGCCGCTGCGTTCTGTGCATGGTGGTTCTGGCTAAGAAGGAAACTCGGACCCGGTGGAGTTGTGGAGTACAAGACTCCTCCAGTGCGACCAAGAGGGGGCGCAGGTCATCGGTCGGAGAGCAGTACTTCCACGCTGAAGAACAAGAAGCACTCGGAAACATCACGACAGAAGAGTATGGTGGAGGGATATTCGGACTTTGAGGGAGATTCATGGCTCAGCACAACCGAGGGAGGCGACTCGATCAGGCTAGGATATATGCCGGAAGTCGCTGAAGAGGACGATGAGGCACGGCAGACACGAGGTGCTGAATGGCGGTCTTCACGAGGTTCTTCGCTCGCAAGGGAACGAAGTGTCGATACCGATGTTGATATACCATTGGTCGACATGGTGGATACAAAAAGTCCACCTCAAAGAGATCGATCCCCTCTCGCTACTCGACGCGTCCTCTCTGACCCGGAGATCGACTTATCAGTCGACTCTGCCAACTCTGAATCATTCTCCCCGGTCAGTGCGCCATACCCATATCCTTCAAATGCGAATAACCATAGTCAACGGACATCAACGGCCCACGCTGCGAGATCACTGTCGATGGCGATGGACGGACCGTTCCCTTCCACTGGGCAGAATAGACATTCAACTATGCGACCGGACGTCTCGCCAATGTACGACATTCGAACGAGCGACTACTTCGCGGTGCCAATCTCGCATACAGCAGGACGAGGGAGATCGGGACAATCGCAAGGACAGGGGAGTAGAGGATCGAGGTCCGGTGAGGAAGTAAGTCAAGTGGCTGAACGACGGGAATCGAGGCCTCACAAGTATGGAGGGGTGCTGGGCGATGCCGTGATGGAAGAGCCGGGCGATATGGCAGATAACCACACAAGGGGAGCGGCGCTGTAACTTGCAACGTAGGAGATAGAAGCAAGAGCAAGTAAGAGGATGAATGCCCGAAGAAAGGGTGAGAATGTTATGTGGGGACGAGCAGGGACTAAGCGGTCCGCAGGTGCATGTGGATGACTTTTCAGCTGTGATAACATGGACAATCTCATATGGGGTCTTTGATGTACTAAGCCAGTGTATGCACATGTAATTGATTGAACAATGTCATGACAAACGGCAGGCCATTCTTCGACTGGGCTGATCACTCATTCATACGATCCTGAGGACGATCTATCACTCTGCCAACGGCGTCTTCCTTGGTCTTCCCCTCCTTTTCGGAGTCGATTTAGGTTCTTCTTCGCTCTCCTCGCTCGATTTGGACTCTGATATCAGTTGTTCGACTTGAACTTGGGAATGAGATTTCGGAAGAGGTATGGGTCGTTGTCCCGCCTGCGAATGTGATGGCGATTTTGACGTGATGGACGTTGTGGAAACTCTGGAGACGGAAGAAGTCCTACGACCAACACCCGAGAGCCATAATACCCTATCAAATGTGGAGAAGGAAAGTCAGTATGTTAGTACAGTGGGTAGGGATGAAGGTGAAGGAAGAGGATGTTTGTACATACCTGACTATGAACAGGGAGAGGGTTATCCATACGGTGGAATGGACGATATGTGTCCATTGTGAGGGTGATTTGAGGTGCGAAATGGGTAATGGTAGAAGAGTGACGGCGACGCTAATTAACAGCAAAACCAGATACATCGTTAGTCATTGTCAGGGTAAGATAGCGAGATAAGGAGGTTGACAGAATAGGATGACCACTCACTGTAGTATCTGTCGAAAAATCACCAAACCAATTTGTTAGCGAATTGACCCTCTTAAAACGCCACGACACGACACAATACAATGAACAATGGTGGTGGGGATGACATACATCTGCAATTGCGAGTGGGACGAGAAGACCTTTTATCATCTTCTCTTGTATGACAGGTTGATGTTCCAAATTATGTTTGATGATGTAGAACAACGATATCGAGATCATAGCGAGGAGGATGAAACCTAGACCCAAGCATTAGTATTCTAACGTTGTTGTGACGAACACCGACCGAACCGCAGTTGAGCAATTGAGCGAAGGACACTGCACACTCACATGATCCCAGCTCTGAAATGATAATCTGACCTCTTGACGTTCTACCAATATCCACTGTCGCTCGCTCGATATGTTTTGGGAGGAGATTGGAGCCGAACCCCTCCGGATCGAATATTGCGGATATCCCACCTGCTATAGTGAGCGCAGGCTCGACGAGGAGGAAGAAGTAATAGTATGATGAAGGAAGGATTGAAGACATGATGTCGGGTGGCGAAGTGGTCTTCTCTCTCTCTTGTCTTTGTCTGTCTGCGTCGTTGTCACAATCTCACTTTGATTTGTGAAGATCAACTGTACTTTTGGATAAACAATGTTGTTTTCATTATCATCCGTCGTCGATGACGATGATTATACTACCCCGGACGCTCGACGGTGCCACCTCGATTTGATCCCGTTTCTTCGAAGGTGATGAGGTGGAGGGATAGACGTCTTGTTTGCTCGTACTTTCCTTTCTACACCAATATTTTGTGTTCTGCTTTGTACGGAATATCACTTGCTTAACAACTTATACCTCGACAGAATGGCAGACGAATTTGAACAATTACCTCCTACACTACAGAATGTGTTGGATCAGAAGAGTTTGAAGTGGATCTTTTGTGGTGAGTTGAGCTGTCCTTGCTCCTGCCTTACGAAAGGATATCGCCGAACCCAATTGAGTAGTGGAAGATGTGGTGCTGATCATAATTGCTTTACACGTTCGCAGGTGGAAAGGGTGGTGTTGGTGAGCTTACTCTTTCTGTTGATCATCATGGAAGGCCAGCTGACAGCTCTTGTCGACAGGTAAAACAACTACATCATGTTCGCTCGCTGTTCAACTTGCAGCATGTCGAGAATCAGTCCTCCTGATCGTGAGTCCGTCGTTATATTCCCTGACTGGACTGGGCTTCCTCTTTACGCTCGTGCTGATTTGGGTTCATATGTCTGTTCGACCGAATACAGTCCACCGACCCGGCACACAACTTGTCCGATGCATTCTCACAAAAGTTTGGAAAAGACGCTACGAAAGTGAATGGGTTCGATAACCTCTTCGCGATGGAGATTGACCCGAATGGAAGTTTGCAAGAGATGATCGAGTCTTGTGAGTGGTCCTTGCGTCTATCAGACTGTAGCTTCTCTCGATCTCTTGCTCTCTGTGTGGTGTGAGATGCACGAAGCTGATGTCGTTGATGCGATGCCCGTGCTTAGCCGATCAAAGTGGGGGTATGGGAGGTATGATGCAAGATCTTGCATTCGCCATTCCAGGTGTTGACGAAGCCATGGGTTTTGCCGAAATCATGAAGTGGGTCTATCTACCACTCTTCAACACGACGAGTGTGTGCGCTAACATAAGATGTAGACACGTCAAATCGATGGAATTCTCCGTCATTGTTTTCGATACGGCTCCTACGGGTCATACACTCCGATTCCTCTCTTTCCCTTCTGTCCTTGAGAAGGCTTTAGGAAAGCTCAGTACTCTCAGCGGAAGATTCGGTCCCATGTTACAGCAGGTCAGTTCGTTTCATTGCGTGGTAATGGAAGATGAGAGCTGATAAGTCTCTAGATGCAAAGCATGTTCGGAGGAGGTGCGCCTCAGGAAGATATGTTTGCGAAGCTTGAGGCGATGAGGGAGACTATCACAGAAGTGAACACGCAATTCAAGGATCCTGTGGGTGTTGCGCTGCTGCATCTTCCTTCTTCCACCTTACCAGTACCACCAAATCGATACCATCGCTTTCTGTGATCATCATATGAGTGTATTAGCTGAAACCTCAATTTCTTTGCCCACTCGCAGGAGAAGACCACCTTTGTCTGTGTGTGCATCTCTGAATTCCTCTCGTTATACGAGACCGAACGACTCATCCAAGAACTCACCTCGTACGAGATCGACACCCACAATATCGTCGTCAACCAATTACTTTTCCCCAAACCGACGGATCATTGCGAACAATGTTCGGTCAGAGCCAAAATGCAACAAAAGTACTTGAAAGAGGCATATGATTTGTACGAGGACGAATTCCATATTGTCAAATTGCCGCTTTTGACAGAGGAAGTGAGAGGTGTTGATAAGATCAAAGAGTTTAGCAAGGTATGTGCAACGTGAAAATCGAAGGCTGCTTCAGTGCCATCTCATCTTGACATAGTGTTATCGGGCTGACTTTCACGCCATTAAAACCCCCGTAGATGCTCGTGGAACCCTATACTCCCCCACAGTAGATATAGGTAGAAAACTATAATGTATCTTTTGGAACAGTTTGATCAAGTTCGGTGAGAGATAATAGAAAAGGACGTCTCATGGACCCGAGGGTTCGTTTCGATTCCCCGAAGCATGCACAGACACCCAGCACGAAATAAAGTGTCGCAAACGATGAGATATTTCTGCATTGATTGTATTGCATTACATATAGTTGTCCCTTTATATCCGTACACGTCGACCCAGTTGGTCCATTATACATCCGATCTGCCGTCCCCTATGCGCGACACCCTACAGATATGTGAAGTTACCCAAACCATGTCCCTTAGTATAGATACACGAACTCGTCGTTCTTGTAATCGGTCATATCGAGAAGGGCTGAGCAAATTCATTTCGTCGTCAATAAAGCGTATCTCCGTGGGTGAATTGATGGATAAGTGTAACTCACCATTCTGACCAAGTCTGACACCGCCTTCCGAGTCCGCATCCGCTCCATAAGCCTGGTACTTGGACTCCATTGAAGTGTCCTTGATGAACTTCGGCTTTCCGTTGGCGACTCGTTGGTTCTGTCTTTGCTTGTTGAAGAAGTAGAGGATGACAACCATGATCCCGACAACTGCCAACAGAGCACAGAAGATACCGAGAACAGCCTTGATACCTGGAATAAATTTTGGGGAGTCCTGTTTCTTGAACAAGAGGGGACCAATGATGTTACCGGCGGCCGAACCGGCATTGAAGGCAGACATGATGAGGGCTTTCTTGGTTTGTCCAGCGGTGTTCGCAACCATCCAAGAGACGATGATGGGGTTACCACCGAAAAGGAAGGCAAGAAGGTAGTAGCCGGCCAAGGCGGGTGCTTGCTTGAAGTTTGCCGAAGTGTTCTCGACGTATAGCAAGACGAGACCGACGATAACAGGGACGATGAAAACGGCCAAAACACCCGACTTGAGCTTGAACTTGGTTGCAACGAAACAGCCTGCGAGAATGGCGAGGAACTGAAGGAAACCGAATGGCATGTTAAGTAACGCGGTCCTGTACTTGTCGAAACCAAAGTTTCCAATCAAGGTAGGGCCAAAGTAGGTGGTAACGGCGGCACCGACGTTGAGGAGAAGAGTCATCGAGATCCAGAGGTAGGTCTTGACGTCGTAGAACAGTTCGTAGACATGGGCCCACTTAAACTCGTTTGAACCGGTACCAGTCTGGTTGGCTCGCAATCGCTCGATACCTTTCGCCTTGTCCTCCTCGCTAAGGAATCGCGCAGTGGAGATGTCGGAATCGATGAAGAGGTAGACGATGGGAGCAGTCAAACAGGTGATGATACCGCAAACCATGAAGATAAGTTGCCAGGCCTTGATGTGTGGAGATTGAACGTGACCACTATGTAATGCAAGGATATCAGCGACAGAAGACATGAGATAGAGTTAGACCGTGGATAAACTTACAGTCCGAATGACAAGATAGCAGCGAACATGGTGGCGATACCGTTGGTACTGTACCAAGCAGCTACTCGAACGGGCTGTTCTGATCGTCGATACCATTGAGATGTGAGAAGGGAGAAGAGCGGCAAACATCCGGCCTCAAAGAGACCCAAAAGTGCTCGACAGACCATCAAGCCGGGGAAGCTAATAAGCAACGGGATGTCAGTCTTTCGGATCACTCAAGTTCCGGGCGGCAGTACACTCACGTGTGGGCGGCGGCCATACATCCTTGAGCAGCACCCCATCCGAAGATCATGGCCGGCATGAGGTATCGAGCGGGTACTCTGACGAGAAGGTAGGAGGAGAATGGTTGCCAAGCTAGTTGGACAATAGCGTTGACTGAACCGAGGAGGGAGTACTGGTTTCCAACAAGATTGGTGTCTTTAGACATTCCGAATGTGTTCGCATAACCCAAGATCTGAAAGCGCCCTTGGTCAACATTTGTTCGATCGGGAAGGTATGACATAGTGAAACTCACAGTTTTGTCGAGAATCTGCAAGAAGTAGACCCAAACGAGCAATGATAAGATGTACTTGTCGGTCTTTCTTCGGATTCGAACGTTCTATTGCGCATCGCGGGAACACAAATATCAGCAAGTTGCCCAAGATCGCACACTACCTCATCGAGGCAAACAGAAGGTTGAACAACACTCACGTCCTCCTCTGTAACCTCGATACGCTCTTCGCCGACGTATTTGAGTGCTTTATCACCATGTTTCATGTCACGTTGTGTGAGATGATCGGCACCATGTTTGTGATAATCACCTGCCTCGACGTGTTCGACCTCTTCCTTTTCCTCCATGTATTGAGCGGACATGTTGAATTGCTCTGCAATGCTCAGTCTGACACTAGATGTTAAATACGATAATGTGCGTTTGTCGGATGGTACAATGCTTATTTGTAAGAAGGAGAGAAGATGATCCGGTTCGAAGAGGGAAAGGACATGGGATTATATATGGCATCCAAGTGGAATGCGAGGCAAGTCTCGGTAAATCGTGGGATATAACGATATCTATTATCATTGGGATCTCGCCAAAGGTACTCAAAAGCTAAATTATGCTAAACCGAGTAGCCTCTGTCTCGCCCACATTCCCCCCTCTTCTCCCTTCAACTAGTTCTAGTTTACGTCACAACAATCTATTCCTTTTCGCTCAAGCTCTCACATCACGCGCATCTCGCTTAAATTGCCAAGAACGGAAAGTAGGCTTGTTTCCCCACAGGTGAGACGAGGGGGTCTAAACCGGGGCAATACCGGGGCATCAATAGGGGTTGTGTATAGTCCCGCCGGTTAGAGGCGGGGTCAGGTTCACTATACGAGTAAGGATAACTCACTCAGTCACTACCCTTCCGGGTATTCGTAGCGTCGTCATTCATACCTGTGCATCTCATTGCTCCCTGGATTTTGACATCCAGTAGTGCAGAGATGGACCAAATCATCACGTCATTACCCACCGACTGTGGTGTGGATACGGTTAATGACGGTCTCGACATCGTTCCATTGTTCTATTCTGTTAGTGTAGGCACTAATATTGGAACGCGCCAAGCCCAACAATGGAATGTCCCCTCTCTGTTCCTCCTTTGACATACCGTGGAAGTACCGGTCCGATGTAACCGATGTGAGAATAACGCAGTACTAGTACCAGAATCGTGGACGGCCGCGGACTCGGTGAACAAGTTGGACTCACGATGCAGCTGTAACGAGCGGGTATGGCACGTTACCCGGTTCCAGTTGAAACAAGCGACGTGGTCATTACCTCTGGATACGACAATCTGTGCGGGGAGATTGTCAATCGTGAAGCACCGATACTTACCGTAGTTCCGGTGGGTCTGGTCCGAGATCCTCTGGGAGGAAATGCATCCGAGGAGGATGGTTAAACGTCTATGGGATGCTGATAATTCTTGTACGAGATGCGGTCACTTCACGTCCCGCAAACTCGTCCCACACCCTTTGGGTCTGTTTTCGAGATCTGTAGCCGTAAACTGTGATTGTCAGCCGCTGGTAAGGCGGTGACAACAGGCTGATTTTACGACATGAGCCGTGATAAGCATGTTATACTCGTAGTCGATTAGGACCACAATCCGCGTCTAGTGTGTTACGATATGTTCCGCCATCCACAGTATATTATTACAAGCTACAAGGATTGATTATATTACAATTGCTACTCACTCGCGCGCATAATCAGATTCGTAATCAATGTGGCAGAACTAATAACACTGTGGCAAAGCAAAATCATCATTACAACTCGTCTCCTAACCAGTACATTCATTTTGGGAATCATCATCCATTTCGCCCAACTTTCTTTTCATCAAAAATTTCTTTTCATCGTCGATATCTCAAGACAATACTAATGCAACCCCCCAATCTGACCAAAAATTCCCCAAAAGGTGCTTATGCTTTCTATATAGAGTGCTCGAAAGCTGATACTTGATGCTTGCGAGGCGTAAGAGCAGAGGTTAATCTCTCCAGATGGTGGGCGTGAGAGCCAAGGGGTGACTCCGTGATCTGATGAGGTGCACAGTAATAATGCTAATGATCTGTGCTCTGACACGGGGAAGATGACTACCTTTACGACGTTACCTAAAGACCGGCGATATGTTAAATCAACCAACATGACAACTTCTACATCTACATCAATGATGATTTTTTTAACGTAACTTCTTTAGCCATTTCCTTCCTTTCGTTTCACCTTCCGTTATCATCTACCACTCCCTCTCTTGTCTCATTACATTCCTATGCATACACTCGACCGGATCGAAATTCATGTGCAAGTACCATACCAGGCATTGGATATGCATAGGACCGATACTATGAATGAGGGGGAGGAACAGCTCGAAGGAGGTCTCGACTGGACAGAATTGTGGGACGACATCATACAACTTCAAACGCCAACATCGTTCAATCTCCTCGAACCGTTCGAAGGCTTTTCACCCCAGACACCTCGACGCTCCTTGATGGAATGCGGTTCCCTTCCACTTGATCGATCCTCGCTGGACGAGCGTCCATCGTCCTTGATAGATGATCAAATCACAAAATCTCCAGCGTATTCCGAGATCGCTTCGACATATCATGACTCTGCTTCTCCACCACCTTTAGAATTCGACCTCTCCCAATCATCTCAGGATTCTTTCCACCTTCGTACACCTACTTCTACGCGCAGGACACAATACAACGATCGCACTTCTCCTCCTGGGACACCCGAGCATGCTGGTCATGTCGTCTCGATTTCGAAGAAGAGGAAGTGGGAAGTCAAAGAAGAAGTCTCGGAATGCGCACGAGGTTTGATCAAAGAAGATCTGGAGGAAGAATATCATATGGAGAGCCCATTCTCCAGGTTGAGCTTATGTACGCCGAGACGACGCCCTGCGACACCCACTCCAATGTCTACGCCCAAACCTACCACGACACCTATACACACTCACATCTCCCACTCAGCGTCAGCTGCACAGGATACCACTATGACCATCCCTCGTCAGGCTTCCGACGATCTTTCTTCAGCTACACATACACGACCGTCGTTCCTCGACATCCCCCAGCCACCGGTGTTCCTACTCGATCCTCCGCATTTGCTCGAAAGAGAGGTGAAACAAGAACCTTATCTACGGGACGATCTTTCAAATCCATTTATTGTCCCAAACACGACAAACCTTGGTATCACGCAGCAGAACATCGATGCCCAGCCGCCCAGTCAATCGATCAAGATTAATTGGATTGCACATATCTCGACTGATGGAGGTCTTGTTTGGTCGATGCATAGATTATCCAGGATGTGTAAGCTCAACGATGACCTAGGAGGAGTGAGCATGTTCATCAACCATCCGAAGAGGAGAGTGAAGGATGTGAGAAGTGATACAGACGGAAGGTGGGAATGTCAGAGGGTGTTCCGTAATCTAGGTGAGTGGGGGACGGGTAGCGAGGGCCGTGAAGGGATAAGGATCGGGACTGCATCGCTGATACCTGAGGAATGTGAAGGCGAAGATTTCAGACAACAATCTATGGCACATGCGGTACATACGACCAACCTCCTCAGCTCTGATCCGTAAGTCTCAGTACTATACGAGGTGTGGAATTACACTACACTACTTTGAGTACTGACGTTTGTTCCTTCGTCTAGGGTCATACGAGCGAGGAGTAAACAAAGTATCATTGCCGAGATGAAATGGGCTAGAGAGCTGGGTATACCGACTCTGGTCATACAGTAAGTGTTTCGACCTTCCCCCGGTCCAATATTTGCGAATTGTCAAGATAGAACCTGACCATGAATGACTTCACCAGTCTCGGCTCGGGTGAAGATTTACAGGACATACGAGATCGAAATAGGGCGATGGGGAGGTTGATCCTGGATCTGAAGGAGATTACAAGTGCGGTGCCTCAAGTCTCTTTGGGTTTGGAAAACACGGTAGGAGCCCAGTTTCAACTAGTAACCTTTATAACCGCATGCGCTTATAGTCAATCTATGCTCGGTGACAGGTTCATCCCTCTCCGCACTCCCTTACGAATCTCTCCTCTCTCACAACCCTCATCAACCATTTCCCTTCACCCCAGCTCAAGATCTGCCTAGATCTCTGCCACCTCCACGTATCGGAATTCGACCTCAACGCTGAGTCTGGCAGAGAAGCGCTTTTTGAAATTTTGGCCAAGATTGGAAAGGAAAGACTGGTAGGTATTCATGTTAGTGATTCAATGGTAAAACATGGCGGGAAGGGCGATAGACATGCCAAGTGAGTACCGAGTTTATGGAGTACACAACCGTTACGACGCTGATCTTTGGCCACCTTGTAGTATCGGATAGTGAGTTGGCAAAATATGCATCCTGGAACATGGGTCATGGATGGGCTGACACGACGTCGTCGTCATCATCGAAGTGGCTACATCGACCTCAATTCGTTCCGTCTCATGCTACGTCACCCGCTCCTCCGATCCGTCCCCACCCTCCTCGAGACTCCGCGACACTTCAAAAATCTTCGCTACACCTCTTCGCCCCACTCGCGCAAGCTTGCATACCACGAATCAGTCCGTTCTGCCCTCGAACGGTCGTTCCTCCAACATCTGGTCAATATACCTGATGAAGAGTGGGAGGAGGGCGACCACGCGCGAGCAATGCGGGGCGAGTATATCAGGGAGAAGAAGAGAGTGGAAAGGCAGATATACAAGGTCGCTCGCAGGAGGGGAGGGGCAACATGGAGGAACTTCAAAGAAGGGAGAAAAAAACATGTGAGCTGTTGTAGGGCGGTACATGCAGTCAGGGCGAAAGAGAGACATGATATGGTTAAGGAGGAGGTGGATGTGCAGACATTGTCAGATCTGGAATCGGACGTGAAGCTGGAACAGCTGTGAAGGTCTGCCCCACGTTGCTGATAACGCGTTTGGAGTAGTTGTAGTCTTATACTGTTTTCTGTCCATGCATGCCATCTTCTTGGTCATCTATCTACATTCAATGATGAGCTTGGGATGCAACTAGATCATCTCGCTCGACGTACATACTCACTGCCCCTGCAACCCTACCTCCGCCTTCTTCTTGCTGCCCAACCCTGCCCAATCTCTCATCTCCGGAACCTCTACCACCCCACCTCTTCCTTCCTCGATGCATTTCAACACGGCAGCTGCAACATGATCGACATGTAATGGATACGTGCGGAGCGATTCGAGTGCACCGTGTAATGGTGATTTCGATGCGAAGGGATTAGGCAGACCGGATGCTGTAGAGAGTTTGGCAGAGAGATCGACCAGGAAGGCGGGGAGTGTGGTCAGTGGACGGATGTGGGGGTGATACATAAGACCTGTGGAAGGGAGTGTCAGCTTAATTCTACAAGGATACCGAGCTGAACATATTGGGAGGGGTCACCTACCAGGTCGTATGAACGTCGGTCGTACTCCCGCCTCAGGGTGCTCATCGCACTTCCTCATAATCTCGATCTCGGCTTGTCGTTTAGTCTCGATATACCGTCTAGGCACGACGGGTCTGAAAGCATCTGCTGCGGAGATGTACACGAAAGGGCGAGTTTGTGTCGAAGTGGGTGGAGTAGTAGATATCAAGGTGTCCAATACTGTCAGGGCTGTTCGTCGACAAGGAGATGTGCTGTGTCAGCTGCATTCACTACGTTTGCCAATTACGACACAAATGGGCAGCTTTCCCTCCCACACACCTGAATCTTTGTTCATCCCTTCATACCCTCTTTTCCTCTCTTCTTCACTCTTCAACGGATTGCCATCCCCTCCACTCAAACTGCTAGCGAACGATTTCACGAGACCAAAAACATCGCCCGACTTCACACTCTGCTTATATCCTACATCTTCCAGCAGTATACCAAGGGTGTGTACGACTGCCGTAGATTCGCCGATTAGGGTAGAGTAGGAGTCGGGAGAGAAGGCAGAGGCTGCGTGCCATTTTACTCGAGGAGCCCAGGCCGGAGTGTGACCAGCTGGTGTAGCGTAAGGTTTGCCCGAGGAGCTGAAAATGGGGCACAAGGAGGTCAGCATGGTAGGAGAGAGAGAGGATAGTTGGGTTTGGACTTGACCCACCTCATGCTTGACACATCCCACCCTTTCCCAACGGCCAATCTGCAGATCGCAGAGCCTGAAAGACAAAACAGAATATCAGCTATGTTACGATTCTTTTCGAGGATTGATGCAGAAGATCAACGCGGTAGCTTACCGAGGAAACCATTCCCACCCACTACCAGAAGACGAGGGACCGACGCGGACATGTTACGCTTCGTACACGATGCAAGGGATATGTCAATAAAGGTTGAAGGTTGAAATATCGGATGGATCGGAAATTGACGATTGTAAGTTAGTCGCTCGAACTGACCTCCACTTTTGAGGTCCACTTGAAAACAAGCGGAATTCAGCGTGGACCGGTGGCAATACCGTGGCAGTTCCACATACGTTAGATGTATCGGTGTGGCTACTTGTGAGTCGGGATGAGGACTAGTTTGCAGAAGAAACCCGTGGCACAGACCTCTCGGAAGCACAGACCGCCAAGAAACGTTGAGAGAACGATGATACTGCCGACACCTGTTTCGTCATTGCTCTTTCCTTTCTTCCTTCTTCCTCTTCTTCTTCACTTATTCAATTGCGCACTCTCAGGAAGTTGACATCATCTGGAGCTGAATGAAGAGGTGTTGATTCACCTCCATCTCTGCGGAAGAAGACCAAACGAAGGACGATCCTGTGAGAATAGGTAAAGTCTGATTTTGGCAAATCCGGAGGAAAGAAGGAAAACCACTTGCAGACAAGGGTCCCGGGCTGATCGTCTCCTCAAATTTGAACAGTACTTCCCTCTCATTCTCCAGTATCATCACTCACTACAAGATAACATGTCGCCCACCTTCCCTCCCGATGTTATTGAGCGGATTATCGCCCACACGGCGCACCAACCTACCCTTTTCACACTCACGCTCGTCAATCGCTTCACTCACCATCTCGCCAATCCGAAACTGTACCATACAGTTCGACTTCATACCCCTCAAGCCTGGGTCAAATACTTCAAGTACGAGCACAGTCCTTCGCGAACTATGGTGACACACATGGACGTTCGACTGGACGTTGCATTCTATGAGGACGTGGAATTTCTCCAGTTTTTCCACATCAGGAGTAGATGGCAAGCCGGCCACCCCGATCAACTACAAGACTTTCCACCTTGTGACTACTGTTACGGGGACGAAACCGAGTATCTGTCTTTCACTCAGTGATATGCTGGAGGATATGCTTCCTATAGGGGAACATTTTGCGCATGTCGAGCATTTTCGATGGCGACATGGAGCTTTTGTCAATCCTTCATCGGCGTCGACAAAAGAACAAGGAAGCACCATCGACAATGATCATGACCAAACCGCTCAAGCTTTCTCGTTGTTGAATCGAGATGATTGGCTAATTTTTCAAGAATTCAGCTTTAGAGGCAATACAACAACCTTCGATGTCCATTTGGATCACCTCGAATCCTTCGACTTTCCAAAGTTCACTGGGTGGTTCTACAATCCGGAACTTGAAGAGAATCGTATCTACGGTATTCGATACGTTGGTTTCGACATCAATACCGCTCGTGAAGAGTGGTTTGGTGATTGGTGTCCTCGTGAATACCAATCACCGGTCGACGATCCCCGCTATGTGATTGGAATAGGGAACGCTGAGATTGATTCAATCCAAGAGCTAGCTGAAGATGTCAAGTTGCTCTCTGGTAATTTGGTGGAGGTTAGCAAAGCGGACGAGAAGAAGGATCCGGATGAATGGAGGGAATGGGTTTTGAAGAGACCATGGGAAATCAAGGGGAGTAGATGAAAAGGTCAATACCACCGCAGGTGATGAAGCCGAAGACGAACATTAGGAGAGGAGATGAAGGAAAAGGAGAGGAGGAAGGAGACCTGAATTGCGAGGCGGATTCAACATCCCGGCGAGCAGTAGTACTTGCCTCGTGAAGCTGGACATAGGCGGTGAGCACTGTGCCTCTATGGTGAGAGGTGATGAGCCCGGTGTTGAAAGCAATAGGCCGTTGTGAGTTTCGTAGTCGATCAGAGTCGTCGCTCGTTATCAAATTAGGTCGATATAGTAGTCAAGCCACCATATTCGCTCGAACGTGTGAAACCGATGTTTCATTCTCTGCACATGAGACATAATGCATAATGCTTCTTATATGTACACACATGGTTTCAAACGTTGAATACTCGCACAACAACGCTCGCGTTCACCATACAACTGCTCCCCGAAATCAGACTTAACGGCCGCACTATCAGAAATACATCATGCTGATTAGCTCCCCTTCGCTCACTCTCCCCTGGTCCGTGCTCCATGCCGTCCCGAATACGATGCGCAATGTTCTCACACAATATCTCTACCCCCGCTTTCAACTTTTTTTCCTCGATACAGTCAATTGTCTCCATTGCCTCTACTCGTTCTCCTCTGCTTCTGACTGAGCTTCAGCATTTTCGACCTCTTCTTCAACTCTCTCCTCCCTCCAACACATCTTGACCACGTGCTGCCTCCATTCCTCCGGATCATCAATTGAGTGTTCCGCAATACGGTATTCTATATTGTTGGCCGTTTTGCCGGAAAAGTATTTGGTCAAGAACTGAATGTCATTAACCTTGGCAAGTCGAATCGCATAGATCAGTTTCCTTGATTCTGGCAATTCGAGCTCTTCTGTTGGGGTGACGAACGTTTCTTCATACCAATCATGATGGCGGAGGTCGTAGTCGAATGTGATGATTTCGATCTTGTCGCCAGAGTCGTGGAATTGGAAATGAACGCGCGATCGAGTGTTGTACCATGCTTCTGGAAGGATCTGAGGTGTTTCTAGAGAAACGGTGTTGAGCCCTCCCATAGCGAACCTTCCCAAGCCTTTTGGTAACGGTGCTTCGACGTATTGCTTATGGTGGATCGACATGACGTGGTTGGTCGGTTGACCGGCTGCCACAGCATCCCAGTAGGAACGATTGCGATTAGTGAGCGGTTTATAATATCGCCATCGTACATGGATAGGTCCGTCAATCGGGACCAAGGCGTAATAGACCGCAAAGACGGAATCGAACAACGAGCGAGCGACATAACGGCTAACCTGTGGCTTGACAGGTCGAGTAGTCAGAGACTGAACACTGTCGGGACCGGAAGTTACCAAATGGAAAGTCTCGATATTCCTCCATCCTTGTCTGGTCACGGAGAACAATGCTTGCTCGACGTATTCGACGAATGAGGTGTCGCTCCACCAGTAAGTGTCGAGTCGAACGTCGAAATGCTTGATACACTTCTTCGGATCATTGACCTTGACGTGTGTCATAAACTTGACGAAGCTCTTCACCGAGTGAATACGAATCACATTGTAGAGTCGGGGAGTGGCGAGGAGATTAAGCTGGCGGCTGACCAGACAGAGGTTGAGCAGGGTGGTATTATCGGTCGTGTGCTGCACGACGAGGTCGAGGATTTCCAGAGGAAGGGTTGCAGGCTTCGAGAGGGATGTCATGGTGACGATGAGACCTATGTAGGACTGGTGAATGGTGTCGGCAGCGAACGCACGGACCATCAGCGACAGCGGAACAAGGCGACATTCAACTCACCCAATTTGGCGACAGTTCCAGCCTAAGAATTATGAGCAGGACCAGACTTGCGATTTGGGTTGAGCGATGAACCTTGTCCCTGCAGAGTAAGCGAATGGGTTTGAGGATTTAAGAGAAGAAGACGAAAGATGAAGAATGATAGCATTATAGTTGGGTTGAGTCAACTCAAGCATATCAATGTGGCACTGGTTCGGAAGCTGAAATTGCCGATTTCACGCCTCGAATCGTAGGTACCCTTGACAATACCTGTTGTCAAGTTGCCATTGGTTTGGCTGACATCGCATCCTGTACCTTCGCACGGCGGACACTCACAGGTGGACAACAGCGTGAGCTGCGTTTCATTTCTCTTTCATACCATCGAGTACTCCCTAACCACGCAGTCGCCTTCGGTAACATCACCAGATAACTGCCTCATGATTCTGGGCCTTTGATCTGCCAGAATAAGGTATTGCTATGCAGACTATTCATGTCATGGTCATATCGTGAGCTCACATGCTATTGTCGTAAGCGTATGCTACGTAACTAACTATATAAATAAAAGGACCCTAGAGCACCATGCAAGCAAGCACGCAGTACCAGCCTACAAGGAACACAAAGGAAATAAAACAACGATAAGAGAAATATAATAAGTAAGAAATGGTGACAACAAGGAACATTCTAAATAATAAGAAGAGAGAAAAGGAAGATGTCTATATTACACCCTGATCCGATATTGATTTTATGCTTCTAACCCTACTCCGATTGTCCGTCTGTCTATACATCGCGCCGCGCCGAGCCAAAAGAATAGCTTAGAAGTCTTCATCGAGAGTGAAGCCCTTCTTGACGGCGAGATGATCAGTGTTGGAGCCGACAGCTTGGTTGACACCGGATTTGGAGTAGGCAGATACTCGGGACTCGAAGAAGTTGGCCTTGCCTTGGAGTGAGATCATCTCCATGAAGTCGAAGGGGTTGGTAGAGTTCCAGATCTTGTCGTTACCGAGAGCGACGAGGAGACGGTCGGCGACGAACTCGATATATTGACACATGAGCTTGGCGTTCATACCGATGAGAGAACAGGGGAGAGCATCTGAAAGAGGAGGTCGTTGTCAGCGATGCACAGAATAGTGAAAGGGAATGAGGCACAACTCACCAGTCAAGAACTCTTGCTCAATCATAACAGCCTCTCGGATGATCTTCTCGATGGTGTCAGGGTGAGGTCGTCTTCTGAGGTGGGTGAAGAGCAAACAGGCAAAGTCGGTGTGGAGACCCTCATCACGAGAGATGAGCTCGTTAGAGAAGGTGAGTCCGGGCATGAGACCTCGCTTCTTGAGCCAGAAGATGGAGGCGAAAGAACCGGAGAAGAAGATACCCTCGACGGCGGCGAAGGCGATCAATCGCTCACCGAAGGTGGACTTGGTGTCGGTGATCCACTTGAGAGCCCAGTCGGCCTTCTTTCGGATACAGGGGATGGTGTCCATGGCCTCGAAGAGGTAGTTTCGTCGAGCGTTGTCCT
This sequence comes from Kwoniella shandongensis, assembly GCF_008629635.2. Lineage (NCBI taxonomy): Eukaryota > Fungi > Basidiomycota > Tremellomycetes > Tremellales > Cryptococcaceae > Kwoniella > Kwoniella shandongensis. Next base: position 270,744 of record NC_089299.1, read on the forward strand.
TGATGTAGGTGTCGATGAGGAGGGAGTAGGTCTCGGAGTGGATGTTCTCCCTGTAATGGTTCACCGTCAGTAAGAAGTACTACGTGATCGTTGAGAACAAACAACTCACATCATGATTTGGAAACCGTAGAATGACTTGGCCTCGGCGATCTGAACTTCGGAAGAGAATCGCTCAACGAGGTTCTCGTTAACGATACCATCGGACTGCAAGAGAAAGAGCAAGTCAGTATGTTGGTGGCTGGTGACCCAGGACCAAGAAGAAAGTACTCACGGCAGCGAAGAAAGCGAGGACGTGCTCAATGAAGTATCGCTCGTTGTCGTTGAGCTTGTTCTCCCAGTCGTGGAGATCGGGGGCAAGGTTGATCTCCTCGGCAGTCCAGAAAGAGGCTTGAGCCTGCTTGTACATTTGCCAGATCTTAAAGGGAGAGAACAGGCGCGTCAGCTGCATATCCAGATCATGTAGCGCGTTCAATGTCCACTCACCTCTCGGTACTTGATGGGGAAGAGGACGAATCGGGCGTTGGTCTCCTTGAGGAGAGGCTCGTCCTTCTCCTCACATTCGAGGTCACCGACGAATCGCTTACGGTACTCTTCGACTGTCTCCTCGGCAGTCTCCTCAACGAGGGCAGCCTTGACGGGAGCAGCAACGGCTTGGAGCTTGGAGAGGAGAGTAGGCTCGGAAGCCTTCTTGGGAGTGTTGAGGTTAATGTTGGAAAGGGCAGCGGCAGCAACCTTGGAGGGAGTCTCGACGGCAGCCATTGTGAATGATGATGAGAGTGATGTCAAGTTACAAAGGGGTATGAAGTGGGATAGTAAAAGAGATCGTTCAACGATATGTAATGTTCGTGTTCAGTGATGAAAAGAAAAAGAAGAGAAGAGAATCGAGAAGGGGGGGGGGACCGGGCTCTGAGTCTTATATGTCTTGGTTGTGCTTTCAGGGGTAGATGGTAATGTTGAGTGATGATGCTATAGTGAAAGTGATCGCGTCGCGTCCCGTGTGTTGGGTTGTCAGAGTGTCAGAGTGTATGCTGTATGGTAATGTTCTAATGTGCGACACGAAAGAAACAGGGCAATTTACGCGAAGGCTGGTCACAAACATCCTGCTAAATCACGTGATATATCGCCGAAATCACCGTCGGCCGGTATAAAAGTAGTCGCGTCAACCTACGTCAACCATGAGCTGGCATTGTAAGCAGCATTATCAACCATGAGCTGGATTATTCACCGCCCATCGTTATCAATCGGGTATGGGGAGACTGACGGAACCTTTTTCATGTCCCTTTATTCTGGACACGAGAACATGGCGCGCGCAAGTGGAGGTTGGCCCGATTCATTCATTTCCTCGCAGCCAGACAGTGCAGTGTGAGGTAACCCTTAGCAACTCGTAATGTATCAGACCATCACCGCGTTCAGTTTGCAAAGGCAAAAGTGATATCATCACAACCACTACTATCTCTCGTTTGAGTTCAGGACCGGCCGAAAGAAGATAACAGCAATCAAGGCTGTTTCGACCGACTTTCCTCCTACCAGTCCATACCAAATCACGCTCCTGTCAGGATGGCCAAGGCGAAGCCGGAACAACCCAAGGATGTCAAGACGTGAGCTTTTGCTTTGTCACTGACGGACATTCCTGACAGCATAGCTAACGAGCTGTCCTCCTGGTCATGATAGCTCGAAGCAGTCAACGCTCGCTGGATTCTTCGCTCCAAAACCTATCACTAAACCGACTCCTAAACCCGCCCATGCTCCCTCTTCCTCACCAGTGACTACGTCGCTTCGGACGCCTTCTTCCGTCGCAGGCAGCTCTCCTGTCACTTCTGCTCGACCTCCCGCAAGATCCGGCAGCCCATTGAAGAAATCCATGCGAACGACAGAGATTGCAAGTGAGGATGAGCTTACACCGCCGCCAGAATCGGGACCTTCCTCTGCCGCAAAGAACAGCTCAGGCGGAAGAAAGTCGGTGAAGGAAGAGGCCCAAACGGATGAGGACATTGAGATGGAAGATGACGACTCGCCCGTGGTCTCCGTGAGTGCCTATAGGATGGAGCCGTGAAGACTTTGCTGATAACCTCACAGGGAAGAAGGACGAAGCGAAAGGTTGTTTACGTTGACCCGGATAGTGATGACTCGGACGCAGTCTTTGACGAGCCAAAGAGCAAGCCCAGTGGAAGCAAAGGTATGTCCAGGCTCACTTTTGTACTCCACCTCGACCTCATTTCGAGCTGACTCGGTGACTAGGGCGCAAGCCAAGAAAGAGCATGAAAGAAGATTCAGACTCCGACGAGTTTGTGTTTGATGCCGCCGATGATGCGGCTTTAGGTGTGTCTGATCTTACTATCGTGAACCTCACTCGTACTGACTTGTCTCTCCAGCTGCCGCCGCGGAAGACTATGAAGCCACCGTCCTCTCTGTGTCACCTTCACCCGAACGCAGTCCATCCCCTATCGCTCGCACCAAATCAAAGCCCAAACCAAAGTCCACCTTTACCGCTCCGAAGGCTGTTCCTAAAAAGTCGACTACCTCATGGAACGCTTCCTCCCCCATGAATACTTCTCGGCCCGGTCCCCATCCACTCGGCAATGGTACACCGTCTCGAACAGGCAGCAGCGGTGCTTTGAGAGACTCCGGCTACGACCTCCTCACCCAAGCGGAAAAGAACAAGCTCGATGCGAGAGATGCCAAGAGAGAGAAAGAAAATACATTCTCGTTCCTCGAAGATGTGCGAGATAGAGATGGAAATCGACCTGAAGACCCAGAGTACGATAACCGAACAATAAATATACCAAAATCCAGTTGGGCCGAATTCACACCATTTGAGAAGCAATTCTGGGAGATCAAACAAGATCATTACGATACAGTCCTGTTCTTCCAGAAAGGCAAATTCTACGAGTTGTACGAGGACGATGCGATCATTGGACATCAGGAGTTTGACTTGAAGTTGACGGATAGAGTGAAGATGAAAATGGTGTGTTGGTAGTTGCTGCTCGCGCTGGTTGGAATATTGCTGACCCTTCGCTTAGGTCGGCGTGCCCGAACAATCACTGGAATTCTGGATTCAGAAGTTTATTGGAGCTGGTCACAAGGTCGGCATTGTCCAACAGGCAGAGACAGCCATTGGGTGAGTTACCCGGTATTCCGCTACAAATGCTTTTGCTGATCTGCTTTCCGCTGCGTCCAGTATGGAGATGCGAACAAAGGGCGGTGGGAAGGAAATTGTCCGTCGAGAGCTTGCCCAGGTATTCACCAACGGTACCATCGTCGACGGCACTTACCTCAATTCCGATGAGGCCAACCATTGCGTGTCCATCAAGGTAAATATTTCCTGCAAGTTTGATCGTAAGCGGAGCGCTGACGGACCGCAGGAATCTGTTTCCGACGAGGATGGCTTGTCATCTTTTGGAATCTGTGTCATGGACGCTTCAACAGGTCATTTCGACTTGTCCGAATTCCAAGACGATATATGTCGAACAAAGTTGGAGACATTGTTCAGGCAGGTTAGGCCCAGAGAGCTGTTACACGTCAAGGTGAGTACTTTGGTACAGCCTACACCGTCATCTGTTTCTGACTTTTCTTGATAGGGAAACCTCTCCGTCGACACAAGTAGACTACTGCGCAATATCTTACCCGGCAACACCGACTGGCAATCCTTCAAGGACGGGAAAGAATTCTACACCGCTGATGTCACGATTCAGAAGCTCACTGAGCTGTATGCGACGGAGGATGACGAAGTCGATGCCGATGGGAACACGAAGCCTCTCTTGCCGGACAACATCGGGGAGATGTTGGAGAAGAGGTTGGCAATGGAGGCTCTGGGAGGAATGATGTACTACTTGAAGATGCTCAACCAGGACAAAGATCTGCTTTCTCAGAAGAATTTCAATATTTACGATCCAATGAGGGAGGGGAAAAACCTGGTTCTCGATGGCCAAACGCTGGGTCACATGGAGGTGAGTATTTGCGCAAGGGTGCGCATCGGTTGGCTCGCTGACACTGCATGTGCAGGTTCTAGTGAACAACGAGGGTGGAACAGAGGGGACGCTCCTGGAGCTGTTACAACGGTGTCAAACTCCCTTTGGTGAGCCTAATTATTGTTGCTGTGTGTTCGGTCCAGGCTGACAATACTTGATCTAGGCAAGAGATTGTTCCGACTGTGGCTCACCTCACCACTTCGCGAAGCGTCCGCTATCAACGATCGGTGAGCTGCTCGGTCCGATATCAGCATCAGGGTGAGACTAACATATGATGCAGACTGGATGCTGTCGAGGATCTTATGAACCACCCGTCGTTCAGTGGTAACTTCACTCGGCTCTGTAAGGGTCTTCCCGACCTCGAGGTGAGCTAGTCATGTCATTATCGCAGCGGCGTACTGACTCTTCTCGTCAGCGATTGTTGTCACGTATCCATGCGGGTAGTCTCGCTCAGAGCAAGTTTTTAAGCGTAGTCGATGTGAGTGTATAGTGATTTTCCCTTATAATCTTAAGCTGACTTCTCATGAAACGTTCACAGAGCTTCACAAAGGTCAAGAATGGCTTTCAAAGCCTCGCAAGTGCAGCGGAAAGCTTTGTCTCGCAGAGCGTCCCTGGACTCCTTCGCACGGCTCCAGACTTGTCCTCAAACCTCGTTCACATCAAGTCGATGTACACTGAGTTCGAAGGAGGTGAGTGGACTCTCGTACGCCCCGATGAAGGCTATCTAATGCTGATCGATCACCGTGGTAGAGAAAACGATTGAGATCCTGCCCACAGCCGGCGCCGATGAGGCATGCGACACTGCCAACGCAGAGGTGGAAGAAATCGAAGCGGAGTTGGACGAGTTGCTTGAGGATGCCAAGAGATTATTGAAGTGAGTTACCCCGTTGTCGCCTGGTCAAGCCGCATCAGCTGATGCGCTACCTTCACAGGGAGCCAAGAGCGCTGTACTGGCACAGCGCACAAGGTGGAAAGGAGATCTATCAGATCCAAGTCCCGGCCGGGGCGAAGAATAAGGTCCCTTCCAATTGGACAAAATCGGGCGGTACCAAGGTAAGTTTGCGTGCCATCCTGAGGGAACATCGTAGGGTGAAAAGCTGAAATTCCGAGCAGGACTTCAATCGATATTACACTCCGAAAACTATCCCGGTCATTCGAAGGTTACAAGAAGCGAGAGAGACATTGACCACCGCCAAAAGGAACTTTTATAAGAACCTGTTGGCGGAATTCGACAAAGACAGAACAGAGTGGCTCAAGGCTATCAAGTGTGTGACGCTTCATTCCTGGACAAATGCCTCTGACTCACGTTTTGACTGACGACCTTGCGCCTTCTCAGAGTCCTTGCCGAGCTTGACTGTCTAGTCTCCCTCGCCAAAGCTTCCAGCGATTTAGACGAGCCCAAATGCCGACCGGAGTTCGTCGAGTCAAAACAAGCTTTCATCGATTTCGAAGACCTCCGACATCCATCCATGTGTCTCCGATCGGACTTCATCTCGAATAACGTACAACTGGGTAATGCGCAGCCTAGACAGGTGCTCTTGACGGGGCCAAACATGGCCGGAAAGAGTACGCTGTTGAGGATGACGGCAGCGGGTGTGATCATGGCGCAGCTTGGATGTTATGTCCCTGCTGCATCGGCTAGATTGAGTCCGGTCGACAGGATTCAGACCAGGATGGGAGCATATGACAGTGAGTCGGTGATACCCCACCAAACGGCTGAGCTATGCTGATCAAGTCCGTCCCCTGAAGATATGTTCGCGAGTGCAAGTACGTTCAAGGTAGAGCTCGACGAGTGTTCGAAGATCCTACGAGAAGCTGGGCCCAGATCATTGGTTATCCTCGATGGTGAGACAGCTAGCTGTCTTTCCAAGTTAACAAGCAGCATATCAGCTTATCACGGATACTTTTTCGCAGAACTCGGTCGAGGTACATCGACATTCGACGGTATGGCCATCGCCGGAGCTGTGCTTCACCATCTGGCCACGCACACATTGCCCTTGGGATTCTTTGCGGTGTGTACAGCTGCAAATCGTATGGTTCAGGGAGAGGAGAAAAGCTGACTGAATCGGTTTTATTCCGCGTAGACTCACTACGGTTCCCTCACTGACGATTTCCACTATCACCCTAATATCCGGAATATGCACATGAAGACGCACGTCGACGACGAGCAAATGCAGGTCGTTTTCCTGTACAAGCTTATACCAGGCGTTGCTGAATCAAGTCATGGTACCCGTGAGTGCGGCGTGTATAACAACCCGGACCCACAACCTCGATTGATGCACAGCAGAAGCTGATTGATTCACTGAACAGACGTCGCTCGTATGGCTGGTGTTCCCAACGAAGTTGTCCTTCGAGCGGAATCTGTGTCCGATCAATTCTTCCAAGATTTCAAAGCGAAATTGGTGCAAAAACGTCAGAGCGCATTACCACTCGTAGCGCAAGCGGATTTTGCATGGTTGATGAAGCTTGTAAAGGCTAGTGAAGGCGAAGGGAAGTCGTTGGCGAGTCTGAAAGAGCAGTTGGAGGTGGTGAGGAGAGCCATTGGAAAGTATGAGACGAGTTAGATCGGACAGCGGACAAGTGGCTACGTCTGAGTGTTGAGTAGGAGTGACAGCTGAGGAGGTTGAATCGCATTGTACTTGTTTCTGAGACTAAAGTTGTATACGCATAGGTTCTCTCCTTCCTAACAGCATACAATGCCTTGGTAATTCTTCATGTTTATTTGTTGACTCGCGTACTAGTCTGGTACAAGTACAACTATACTCATGCATACATGTTCTTTAGAACACCTCCAATCCACCTCCGGCAGGGGGATCTTTCCTTCTTGACTTTCCTCTCTTTCTCCTCCCCGTCCCGCCGCTGCCGAACTTCCCATCTTGTTGTTGTTGTTGTGGGTGGCTCTTCCTCTTCGTTCTCTTTTGTGCCTCGACGTTTGAATGTGTCGAACGAAGCTCGTCATCCAGCTTGTCTAATGTCGTAGACCATTCTCCTTCTTTGATCCATTCTTGACCCCATCCACTACCGCCTCCTCCACCTTGAGCAGGTCGGAATTTCCTCCCTGCCCTGTCAGACGATTTGTAAACGAACGAAGAACCGAGTAAGTCAATCTCCATCCTTGGTGAGACGAGAAGATGACTAGACATGTCTATCATCGTCTCTTCTCCTTCTTTATGGTTATTAGAGGTGGTGGTCGGTGAATATGCTGGGAAAGATAATCTGAACAAAGTCCCATCTTTCGGTATAACCTTGATTTCGTTTTCGGTCGTGACGATCCGAAACGTCCCTGCAGTCTCTTCGATCACTATTCCTCCAATGCCTATCAAGGAGGTGTTTCGTGAAGAGACGATGGTGAGGAAGATGCCGGTGAAATCTGCTTTGGAGATTTTGGAGAGAATCGTGTCGCTGTTCGTATTGGTGGAAATGGATGAGAGGGATGAAGTGTTCGAGGGAAGAGGGGGGAAGGCGAGAAGGGTGAGAAGGTATAGTGTGTGGAGATGGTATAGGGGGATCAGGGAGTTGTAGCTTTGGATGGAGGGTCAGTTCGTGTTCAGGCTTGATGTAATGATGGCGACAAGAGTGACAAGGGATCAGAAGTGTTTGTCCCGTACCGCAGGAAGCAGGAAGGGAGAGTGGGAGATCGGGAAGCTACTTAAGCTAAGCAGCTAGTGGACAGAAACCACTCACTCAACCTTATCACCACGCTTCATCACCCCTCCCAGCCTCTTCTTCACCTTCTTCAACCCGTCCAATCCCAACCCTTTCAACCGCTGTTGATTCTCTTCCACCTCCGCACGAGCTTTCGCCAGCTCGACGGGATTACCCCTGTTCCTCTTTCTTCCTTTCACCAGAGGAGATGCAGTGGTAGATGACAAAGAGGGATCGTCAGAGTTCAGGAGGAGGGTCTTGCCTGATAATCTGGAAGAATAAGTGGATGGGTCTAGCGAGAGCAGTGTGGGGAGGTTTGGTGGGGTCGATTGAGTAGGAAGAAGTGGTAAGAGTGGTTTCTGCAGAACAGCATTATCAGTATCTTTTGCGACTGCCTTGGATCATTGTTTTTCGAATGAAAGTTGGACCCACCTTCACATGAGATGATATCGGTCGATAAGCGTCAATCGGTTGACTTGGGCCAGCTTGGGCATTACCACCATTACTCGGAACGGGAGAAGCGTTCCGACTCGATGATGCAGATTTCGACATGTGCAGTCGTGGAGATGCCATCGTGGCTACCTCTTCTAGATGCTCGACCGGATGCTCGTGCTGGATACGTTATTCTGGGGCAAAAGTATGGAAGTAGAGAAAACAGCTGGACGAAAACAAAATTGACTTTTGTTCTAGGTACTGCTGCGGGGCCTCGAAAATGAGTGCAATTGGATTCAGGTCCGTGCACCAATTCTCAACCACTACCACCACAACTCACCTCGTCATTTATTATCTTGGATATCGTTGTGCTAAAGTTCTTCCGCTTCAATTGCAAACACATCAGATTGAACACTTCACGAGGACTGAGATTCGATGTGCCCATAACGAACGATTCCTACGACCGAACGCACGTACGACGATTTAAAGTAAATAGCAACACGCGCAACAAGTCACGATCACTTCAACGTCCCATCCCCATCTGCGATGTCACGACCCAACATCTCTTATCCCACTCCCGTACCCGGTCCATCATCGTACAGCGTACCTCCGGTCAGAGGGAATATGGGTTTGGACCCAAGTCCGCTGAGTCGGGAAGCTGTACCTGGTCAGACGATACCTGGTCAAGCTCCAGGACCGGGAATAATACCGCCTAGAAGACAGCCAAGCGGTTCCACAGCTTCGAGATCAGGCGTAAGTGTCCTTCTCTCCACACTGTTGGTGTATACGCAGCGATTTCGTGTGCTTAGCAATGAAATGTTGAGCTGAACTGAGCTGACACTCCGGAATTTGAAAAAGTATACGAGCGCACTGGATTCGTCCATCACGAGATTACTTGTCACGACAAAACAACTGTTGCAAGGGTTAGAACAGTGGTCTCAGCGCGTGATATCAGAGAATGATGTGAGTGAACGAGATGTAGTGCCCGTGAAATCCGCGTCATGGTGAGTCATATAGTAATAGCTGACGGGTTCATTGCTGGACTCTCTAGGTGAGCGATATTTATGTGAGATTGGGGAATGGGTTTGAAGTGTGTATACAAGCCTTCCAACGCGCTGGAATCCCCACAGCGTAAGTCGATGCTCTTCCACAGGACTCTACCCTTGTGAACTTATCGCTGACACAGGAGTAATCCGTAGTGAACTCGACTCCATCCCAAACGACTTACGAGCATGTCTCGAGCAATGTCTTTCGTACGAACAGAACCACGAAGCGCTAGAAGTGTATCTCCCTGAAATTAGACAGATCATCTATAATCTTCTTCATGGCCTCAAGCAGAAACAAGCAGCTTACAAACGCTTGGTCCAAAATCGAGAGAGAGAAACACCACCACCGCAGCTGTCCACCCAGCCGACTCTTGCGCCCGCAGCGGAAGTAGCTCCGCCGGCGGTCCAGTCGGATCAAAGTCGAAGACCGTCAAGGAGTGAAGAATCGCGACTCTCTGCGAGATCAGGGACTTCGGCGACGAGTTCAACAAGTCCAGCATCCGTCAATTCACAGTTACCGACGACGAAAGCGCCTTCTTCGTCCGCCTTGGCAGAGCGAAGTGGCGCAAGAACAGGTTTACCTTCTCGTCCCGCTCCGCCTGACGCTTTTCGTCCACCGCGGGCACGAGCACCAGACTCTCGTCAGACTAGCTCGTCGTCCAATGCACCACACGAGGTCGTTCGACATCAGCTCACCGACAATCCTGTCCCTGTCCCTACGCCGTCACAACCTCCTCCATCAATACCGACCATTTCCGTTCCAAACAACAAGCCCACCCCTCCAAGACCCGATAGATTTAGCAGAGATAGCTATGGTAGCATACGGCCGGTTTCGAGATTCTCGGCAGATTCGGATATCACCAACGGATCACCGATACGCTCTCCGCCAAGTCGAAGTCCGCAAAAACCTGCAGAGACGCTGCCCGAAACGGCAGAGGAAAACGAGGAGGTCGAGGGAAGCGAAGCGAAAAATGAGCCGGAACCAATGACAATTCCGCCATCACTACCAATCCTCAACCTCCCTGCCGCTATTCCCATACCAGATGGGCCCCCTGCTCCTCCCATCGAAGCCTTACCAGATGTGCCGCCGGAGACAAGAGCGACTCTTGCTGCTCTTCAGAGATCCGATGCCCTGGAACGACGAGCTTCGAAACGATTTTCGTCATACACGTTCAACAAGATGTTACCTGGTTCTCCGGGGAAGAAGGCTTCAATAGGCAGTCCCCAACGACCAACCAGACGAGCCGACAGGCCCCCTCCTTTGCCTGCTTTCCCGGAAGGTCTCACCAGCGCTCCGTTAATTCCTTCACCAGGCGAAGACATCCCTCCTGTTCCCGTAATGCATCTTCAAGCAAATGGTCATGATCAGCCCAAGCCCAAAATATCGGTGGACGATCGACCTTCTTCGCCCTTGTCAAATCGTAGCAACTCACCACTTCCCTCAGATAGGTCAGACGGTTCTGTCCGAGTCGTCAGGACTCCAGAACCGGGAGAAAGCTCGACTCTGCCGATGTCAGCTCACGCGACCCCTCGACCTCGGTCTTCCGTGTCTGGGCCAGCTACGGTATCCGTTTTCCTTCAGATAGGTAGGCAGGTGAAGAAGGCGAATTTAGAGTTGCCCGTTGCGTTCAGTAATCTGAGACTGTTATTCATGGAGAGATTTGAGTACGACCCAGGCATGGAGGATTTCCCGGACGTCTACATCAGAGATAACAGGACTGGAGTGCAGTTTGAGCTGGAAGACATGGAGGATTTGAAGGACGGCTGCATATTGAGTCTGAACATCGAGCGTGAGTCAACATCAAAACGACGAGGTGGGCGCGACACTGACATAGCACAACTCGGTAGCTCTTGACCAAGTCAAGCAACATTTCGACACGACTTTTGCCACCCTGATGCAAGAGATCAAGGAGATGAAGAAAGCGATGGATGTGTCTAGACGAATGTCAATGACGCCTTCGAGTTCTCTTCTTGCGGTTTCTCCATCAGCACCTCAAATGTCCCGACGCAACACCTTTGTCAAACCACCTTCGGAGACTGCTACCTCGCCTTCTCCTGCACCTCGATCACTCTCTCCTACTGGGAAGGATAAGGATCCGCGAGGACCGCCAAACCCAGACCGGGAGAAGGAGCTGCAGGGACAGTATGAGGAATTGCAGTCGCTGCGTCGAGACCTTGCGGTGATGCGACAGATCCATGTCGATTTCCTTTCTGATACCAAGGAGTCTTTCACCAAGCTCCGAACGCAGAACGAAGCGATGCGAGAGGTAGTCAAGACAAAGATGGGAGGTTCGCGCGCTCTACTTGACAACTCGAAAGCGAAGCTCGAAGCACGATGTCAAGATACCATCCAAGCCGTCGAGGAAATCAGCGATACAATTGACGCGGCGCGTGAAGATGCATATAGACGATTTGTCACACCTTCAAAGAACCAGATGGCGAATATCAAATCGGACTTGGAGAAGGCGAAACGATTCGTGGCAGAGTTCGCGAGCGATGTGCAACTTGCTGATCCGACATGGCGAGCGACTTGGCAGACCGAACTCCATCGCGTGATGGAGGAACAAAAGCTGTTGAGTTATCAGTTGAAACTGTGTTCGGATCTGAAGAACGATATCAAAGATGCGGAGGATATGTTGAGGAACGTACAAGATTTCGTCAATCAACGAGCGGCAGGAGTTGTCCGAACTCCAGGTAGTAAATCGTTCCGATCCTCTCCAGCGCCAGGTGAAGCCGATCCCCCAAACGGTGGGGGCGAGGAGGGACTGCCCCATTTGTTGATGGAGATAAGAACGAAAGAGACGGATCCGAATCAACGATTGAAAGCTATCGAAGCGCAACAACGTGCGAGAGAAAAGGAAAAAGCGAACAAAGTCGACGAATTCGAAGATGAATTGGCGAAATTCGTCGGAGGGAGGAAATTGAAAAAGACTGGTGGGACAGAAGAAGCGGAACGTCAAAGATTGAGAAGACAAGAACAGACTCTTAGAAGAATGATGAATGGTGGGGATCCAGCGGCGTCTGCCGGTTCCGGAGGAGCAGGTGGTGTGTTGAGCCCACAGAATACGGGAGCTAGTCTTGGAGGAGGAGGGAGAGCGATTAGTCCTCAATTGACAGGAGGGTCAACAGCGACTCAAGGGAAGGTGTTGACGCCCAACATGACGGGTGGGAGCGGGACACGATTGACGCCAAACTTGACGGGAGGAAGTGTGAAGCAGGAGCCGACGGCGATAGAAATCAAGCAGGAGCCAGAGTAATCGCTGTGCATACTGAGATGGAAGCATGGTGCTTTGTGGACACCTGAGGCGTGGTAAATCGTAGAGGCGGGCAAGTAGTAGTTTGGATGATATAACGTATACATCGCATCGCAACGGATGACAGTCAAGTAATGACAGTTTGTCAAAGTAAAGATATGGCGTAGGGCCGTGTACCTCTCAAGTCATACAAAACAGCTTAGCTATTGAACTTGTTCACAGCGAACTAGCGCTCTCTCAAACTCCAAACCACAATCAATGTCCAAAACGATCAACGATCAACGAACGATTTGATCCTCCCTCATTCTCAATAGATGATAGTACATCGAGACGATGGCGCGCGCGTGCGTCTATCCCTGAGCTTCGACACTTGCCAAAGCCTTTTGGACCTCTCTCAATGCCTTTTCAGCACTGACGCTCTCCCTTCGTGCTCCACCACCACCACCATTACCTCCCATGGAAGAAGTTCTCCACCCTTGACTAGCTGATGGATCCATGATCACGACTGGATCACCACCGCTACTCGAGGAAGCGGATCTCGAAGCTGATGCAGGACCTGTCGACGATTCGGAATGCGTTGGCAATCTCGGAACATTTGAGAAAGACAATGCTCCACCGGAAAGACCGCCGCCCAAGCCGCCACCACCTAGGGCACCTCCACCGCCTATCGAACCGCGAGCCCAGGAAGATGAGGCGGAACCGGTACGTTGATGGTTGAATGTACCTCCTCCAATACGTTGAGGGGCAGTCGCCCCTCGAACATGACCACCTGTTCCAGCCCCAACACCAACACCAGAAAGCGAAGGTAAATTACCGTTACCGTTGAAGGTACCGACACCGGTACCGTTGATTGTACCGAGTGAGATTGAACCTGTCGGATTATATTTCGAGATCGAGTTGGTGACTGACGTAGCACGAGAATGGACTTGAGGCGCAGCGGGATCGTTATTCGTAGGGAAGGGGAATGTGGAGATTGATGAACCGCCAGCTCCACCGTTCATGGCGTTGGACATGGATGCTCGATGACCCATAGACCTCGCTGCGAGGGATTGGATGATCTGAGCTGCATCGGGTCGGTCGTAAGGCTTGATGAGGCCACGGAAGTGAGAAGGGGGGTGGAGGAGGAATGAAAGGTAGGCTCGTTTGGCTGTGACGTTGTGTCGAGTGGCGATGAAGGATGCGTGGTGTCATTGTGTGATAAAGACAATTGAACGGAGGAGGAGGGGAGGAGAGATCGACAATGTCATGATCAGCACATAGTCCTTTACTAGGGCGCAGAGGCGAACCCGACGTGTAACTCACCGATAGGAGCATCAGCAAAGACGACCAACGCATTGACGTCATCTAGCCACTTGATTCGGAAACCGCCTTTGTCGTTCTCCCACTCTTTGAACATGAGTTGGAGGTCACGAGTCTTGAGTCTGTAGAAGTGCACGAGTTCAGCTTGTGTCCAACAGTAGCAATAACAGGAGATATATGCCCAATTGGCCATTCCTATCGTCGATGGGGTAACGGTATCGGAGACAGAGGTCTTGACACAAAGAACTACACGCCTGTTTGTAGAACGAGGAAAACCCCACTTACTCTGGAGAAAAGTTGGCGAGGTGTAGGATCCTAGTGACGGCTGCCGAGAGCTGTACTTGGGAAGAAGATGGAGCGGCGAGAATTGTACCGTTTGGAAGTGAGATGGACATGATCGTAGTATATGCGAGCTGAGAAGGTGCTAGGGTTTTCTGCTGGTTGTTATAAAGGTTTGAATAGACTCGAGTAGTTTACTTGTTGTGAAGGATCGTCTGTCTGATGATAGTGATGGTGATGAATGAATGCAAGGTTGAGTAGGTTCGTTATGTTCGTTTGTCAAGTGATGTCGCGGAGCGAGTGACTGAGTGGTTGTGATCTGTTGGAAATGCGAATGCGTATGTTGGTGGTCGAAAGAGAGTCAAAGAGAGTATGGGAGATACAGGAGACGACGTATCAAACGCTTTGCTTAGAGAAAGGGGTTGGTGAGACGATGAAAAGGATATAGTGTTCTGAGAGATGAAACAGTAGCCAGCAGCTAAAGCGATATGAGTATTCAATCATCTGTCTCTTGACCTCAAAGGTACGCGTCGACAAAGAGCAAAGTGCCACACTGACGGCTATAACCGTATACTCGTATACTCGTATATAGGATAAATGATAATTCCGAATGAGGCAAGTGAAGAGGGAGTATACAGGCGTGGCTGACTGATAGGCGTGGGAGATGATTGTATTCAGGGTCAGGGTCTAGATTGGACGGGGATACGGGGGATAAGCTTCACTTGCGCACCGTATAGGTCCGGGGTACTCGTCCGATATATATAAGCACATCATCATCACACATCCCATCGTCCTCTCTTCCTCTTCCATACATATCAAAGCGTTACCTCTCCTTTGACTACCAACAACAAATCACAAATCGTGAGTACCTCTTGCTTGGTGCTGAGCAGTCCGTACAGGCCTCCTCTACGCGGAGACGTTGGATGGATGCATATGAAAGAATGGTGGATGCGATGACATAAGGAGGACTGTGCGATAAGCAGGTCAAGCCTTTTGCCACCCATCGTCGCGACCATTCTACCACTTTCCACCCTTCCATCACTCATCCATCCACCTTTCCACACCCCTCGCTTTGCTATATCCCACCCCCTGCTCCTCTTTGATCTCAGACGACAAGTCACACTCAAATACTTGATCAGAAAAGAATCGATCGCTGACGTTATCTTTCCATCTTCTACCTTCTTCCCACGCAATCGTCGAATCGATCTCTATCCTCCCGTTCCACAACCTTTTATCTTCTACAGACACTTACCTAAACTACCTACTACTGATTCTTACCGAGCAACATGCAAATCTTCGTGAGTGCACATCAGTCTCATATCTGCTTATCAATGAACACGCTAACGCGTCCTTTCACCTTTAGGTTAAGACGTGAGTCATCGATCGAGCATCCTCCCTAAAATCGCGCTTCTTTCATCATATCTGTCATCTGCTTTTTCTTGTTGCTGACATTCCAATAGCCTCACCGGAAAAACCATCACCCTCGAAGTCGAGTCTTCGGACACTATCGACAACGTCAAGTCCAAAATTCAGGACAAGGAGGGTATCCCCCCAGACCAGCAGCGATTGATTTTCGCTGGTAAGCAACTTGAGGACGGTCGAACTCTTTCCGACTACAGTGAGTGCTCTTCACATCTTGCCTCTCGATCAGTGATCTGAATGTACGCTGACTTGACTTAACCCATAGACATCCAGAAGGAGTCGACCCTTCACTTGGTCTTGCGTCTCCGAGGTGGTATGCAGATCTTCGTCAAGACCCTCACTGGCAAGACCATCACCCTCGAGGTTGAGTCGTCCGATACCATCGACAACGTCAAGTCCAAAATCCAGGACAAGGAGGGTATTCCTCCAGACCAGCAGCGACTCATCTTTGCTGGTAAACAGCTCGAGGACGGCAGAACTCTCTCTGACTACAGTGAGTTGATTGATTCTCTGATCTGAATTACAACAACTAACGATCCATTGCGCAGACATTCAAAAGGAGTCGACCCTTCATCTCGTCCTTCGTCTTCGAGGAGGTATGCAAATCTTCGTCAAGACCCTTACTGGTAAAACCATCACTCTCGAGGTCGAATCGTCCGATACCATTGACAACGTGAAGAGCAAGATCCAAGACAAGGAAGGTATTCCTCCTGATCAACAGCGACTCATTTTCGCCGGAAAGCAACTTGAAGACGGCCGAACATTGTCTGATTACAGTAAGTCACCCTCGCAATCGTTTGCATAGCAGTCTGCTGACTGGTCTCAATAGACATCCAAAAGGAGTCCACTCTTCATCTCGTCCTCCGTCTCCGTGGTGGTATGCAGATCTTCGTTAAGACTCTGACCGGCAAGACCATCACTCTTGAAGTCGAGTCATCCGATACTATTGACAATGTCAAGTCGAAGATTCAGGACAAGTGAGTTGGCAGTCGCCTCAATCTGCATACCGTATTCTGACCCAAACTTAGGGAGGGTATTCCCCCAGACCAGCAACGTTTGATCTTTGCCGGAAAGCAACTGGAAGATGGCCGAACTCTTTCTGATTACAACATTCAAAAGGAGTCTACCCTTCACTTGGTGCTCCGACTCCGAGGTGGTATGCAGATCTTTGTCAAGACGTGAGTAGCTTTTCTTGTGCCTTCTTTCATTTGTGCAATAAGCTGACGGAAACTTGCAGTCTCACCGGTAAAACCATCACTCTCGAGGTCGAGTCCTCCGACACCATCGACAATGTCAAGTCAAAGATTCAGGACAAGGAGGGTATCCCCCCTGATCAGCAACGATTGATCTTTGCCGGAAAGCAGTTGGAAGACGGCCGAACTCTGTCCGACTACAACATCCAGAAGGAGTCGACTCTTCACTTGGTCCTCCGTCTCCGTGGTGGTCAATAGGGCGGCGTCGAAGGTGACGCGGGGGAGTTGTAAACATCCTAAATCCTTTTGTAGTGTTGTCCGAATAAACAGTTTGTAGGCAAATGAATATGTTGAGAACGTTCCGTGTTGTGAAGCAACTAGATGCTGCAACAGTAAGCTTACCGTACAGAGGGCCACCATAATACGAGCAGAATGGTCAAAACGTTGGCTGTTTGGGCAATGCAAAGTTGATGCATAATGAAATCCGTTATATGGCTACATGATTGCAACTTGAACCAATCATCCTCTTCTTACTTCTGTTGTTCTATCTCCTTTACACATATTAGATCAGATTCCCCTACTTCTCTTTCCACTATCAAATTCGTTCAATCCCGTCTCTCCTACTCCTGCTCCTGCTCCTGTTCCACCCCCAGCTATTCCTAGACCTACTGCCGTCGCTGTTGTGGTCGTTGTGACTGCCGAACCCAGATTGACTCGATCTCTCGGACTATCCATACTTGTCTCATCACGATGTCTCACGCGAGGCGTAACAGGTTCGGGTCTCGCGAATCCTCCATCTGGAGGGGATGTGTTCGTCCTTCCTCTCAACGAAGATGACGAAGGAGAAGTAGCGTTGTTTGCTACCGGTGGATGTGTCGGATCGACTAATGATGAGGAGTGAAGTGATGGTGGTGGTTGGGGTCGAGTTTGGGCAATTCCTGATGGTTGAGAGGTCGAAGTGGAAGAAGAGGAAGAGGAACTTGTGAATGATGGAAGATGGACATGGATAGGTTTTGATGGGATAATACTATGTGGTCGGGTCTTGATCACCGGTCTCCCACTACCACCACCGCCATGACCACTTTCGTCCGTTACATTCTTGGTAGTAGGTATCCCTGTCCCACTGCCGCTCCTCACTGGTGTATGCCCGTGTGACGAAGTTGGATGAGAAGTGGAAGTTGATAGAGATGATAAAATCCCGTCATCTCCAGGCAAAGATTTACGTCTGAATATTCCTCCTACCAACGATTTGAGTGATCGGCCATGCGAATGTGATGAAGGATGATTATGATTATGTGCCCCGGCGCCCGTCGCCGTCGCTGCTGCAGGTGAGAGATGGTGGTTGTGGGAAGTTGGTATCGGTATTGTAGAGTACGACGATGTCGTTGGGTGATCCGTCGTCGCTGCGTGGCCAGTACTTGTACTTGTACCAGTACCATTGATCGATGCTGTCGAAGTACCAGCCAACCCCTCTCTCTCGTCAAGACTTGATTTCGAGTTATCGCCAAAACTCCCCACTCCCATGATTGGCGTAACGTCCACTTTCGGTTCTGCCAACTTTGGATTTGACACTGAGACAGAGATCGTTCTCCCCCTCCTACTCTTACTACTTCTGATACTCCCACCACCACCACCACCGCCTCGTATAGAACTCCTCGATGAAGAAGGTATGGAGGACGAAGAACTTGTCGAATAGGGTGATTCGGCAATTTCGTTCGAACGTGCGCCTGCCGTTGCCGTGGCGGTAGGATCAATGTCCATCGCTAGACTCTTCTCACCCTTCCGTCGTCGTTGTTTCGTACGTCCTCTAGATCGAGATGAACTGCCTCCTTGCTCAGGGGTTGGATCCACCGCCATCATCCCTTCACTTGGAGGCTGACCCTTTGGTGATGATTCAGAATCCGAACTTCCTCTTGTCATCTCATGATCTTCATCCTTGACATCTTCGTCATTCACCAAAGTCTCGTCTCTCTCCTCGTCGTCCGCCGCCATATCGGACTCCTCAGCATCCGGGTCAGGATCGGCGGTAGCTGGTCGTGGTTTTGATCGAGAACGAGGGAAGTCCATGAATGGGGAGATGGGAGGCGGTGACGCTTGTGTGAAACCGCCATGAGAGCGTATTAATGATGTGTAGTATTTCTGAAGTGTATCGGCGTGGCACTGCGGGAAGGGGTGTTAGTCAGCACTCAGCGAATGTGATCTATATATCCAGGCGCCGGCTACACGATATGCTTGCCCATGTTCCCCGAAGTTGTTCACTCCAACCCATCCTACGACCTCTGCCTAGGGCGACCGCCTCCCATTCAAAGAATGCAAGATCCACGCCCCTTTGGTCCAACCGAGAAAGTATCCTCAACCGTTGATACACATGCGCCCACACTCACACATAAATCCCACTTTGTGACCCTCAACAACTCCCTCTCCAACGCATTCAACTCATTCGTCTTGATACCTCCCACTTTCGCATAATGCGCATTGGTACAGAAAACATCGCATTGCGCTTTGGAGCCGGCACAGACGCTGGCGATGAGGAATCGATGAACGGTGAGTGAAGAGAGGGTGAAAGTCGGGAGGTTAAGACATGTTATGTCGATATACGAGAGGAGCGAAAGGAGTGGTATTTTCTATGGGTGTAGGCGAGAGATGTCAGTGTCAGCAGGGGTCTTGTTCTTTCATGGCCTGACTCGATTTTGTAGAGCTCCCTCTTTGTCCCTACGACTTGACTTGGACGGAACACTTAACGCTCCGCTTCGGAATCCACGGCTCTGAAGCACAGACCCGCTCGCCTCTTGTCGGTCACCACCTTCGTGACCCCTCAGGGCCATCCCCCTGCCATATCCATCACGTTCAACCGTCTACATCGTCCATGGCTGTCTATCACTGATTCCCAACGCCGCGGTCCTTCGCACAGCTCGGCTGATGCGACAGAATGCACACCTTCGCCACTCTTTCTTCCCTTTTCATCTCTCAATTCGCGACTTTCAAACGCTTGCCCCGCGCTCGGCCAGATACACACAGAACACCGCTCGCACCTCACTTCGTTCAACGCTCGCTCGCACGCACGCTTTACTCACCTCACAATTGGTATACCTAACTATTCTTCTCAAATAATCCACGACCGTTATCCCAGGCGCAGCTCTCGAGTGGAATCTCGTCAAAGCGTCCGGTGTCAGAACCACCTGATCATTATGCGTGATCAGGAGATCTAACATATGCGCTAGGAGGACGATCAGTGTGTCGAGAGGACAATCGATGAATGCCCATGGTAATTCGGAGGAGGAGGTAGTGGATGGTTGGGGTGGAGTGGACATGACGAAGACGAAGACAAAGGCGAGAAGGGGGTTATGAGGTCATGTGTGTGATTGATCGTTATCGAGGTGGGTTGAGTTGACAAGATACGATACGATAGTCAAGTTGATGGTCTTCGTTATGGTCCGTCCGTGTTGCTCAACCTCGGTGAATTCTATGAATGTCGTAGTATATCCCAGTCCGGTCCAATCAACAACTCCCTTCGTTATTTGTGATCGTGTATAGTGTATCTTGTATCGTTACCAGATCGAAGAGTAGTGATGAGAGTGACACAACGCAATGTCCCAAATCACAATCCCAAAAATCCAACAAACGTGCGTCTTTTCGCCCAGATCCAAAACTCTGATTGCGTTCAACTCTATAAGACTAAACAAAGCGTCGTACTCTTTTATCGTCGGTATCGTTGTTGGATTGATCCTCCTTATCTCCCCAGCGTAAGCAGAATCGATGAGGTCGTTCGTTCGTTGTTTTGATCGTTGGTCGGAACGAGTTGAGTGTAAAGGGAAGAACGGTCGAGTTGATGTGAGTGAGTGAGTGAATGAGTCCAAGTCCTGAACGTGATCAACAGGGTCTAAATCTAAGGAAATCGCCACGTGACACCGCTCGACGGTCAAATGCGAAGAGTGGCCAAATATAGGTGCTACATACGTTATGCATCGTATAAGACAGCCGACGTCGTGCATAGATCTTCCGCCGATTCCCTACACACTCCTACATTCCCTCTCTAACCATGTCAACGCTCTCTCATCTCCCGTCTCTTTCACCAACGGCGTGAGCTTCTCCAGCACCTCAGCATGATATGCGTTCAACCAGTCTTTCTCGGGCTGAGTGAGAAGATTCAGTTCTACCAGACTGGTTTGGATGGGACACTACACGCATTGTATGGTAATATGTCAGCTTGATGCCCATTGTTGATGGCGAATCGCTCAAATGCGTCCTCTCCTATGGTCAATCACATTCACTCACCATAGTGACCTGTTCCAGGCCCAACCACCCTTTGCCACCAAAGTTCTCCCTGGTCTCCGCTCGACCGATAATGTCAATACCCTCAATTCTGATACCCCATTTACCATCTTCATAGTACCCCGGCTCATTAGACATCACCATACCTTCTTGCAAGGGTACTTCGTTGTACGCCGGTCTTTGGCCGACACCGTGAGGGCCTTCGTGCACATTTAGGTACGAGCCAACGCCGTGGGATGTGGAATGGCTATGGGACGTAATACCATCAGCAGAAGCGCGGTTTGCCACAGTGTTCAACAAAACGGCTTGGCGAACAGTCGAAGGGACATACCGATAGTCTAGACCGTCTGACCAAAGTGCTCTTCTAGCGAGAATATCTCTGTATGCAGAAATTAGCCCGTTGATCATCGTGTCGAACCTGTCCAACATTAAACATACAACACGTAACCTGGAGTGATAGCATGTCAGCTTATATCTTAGGACTCAGTGATAACTCAGCTCACCAGTAGTGCCCTGAGGGAAAATGACCGTATCCAGAGCTAGAAAAGTTGTCAGTGACCTTGGACTACGGTGTCTTAGCTGAAACATACCGATATGCCCTTGCAACTATTATGGCCAATGTCAACGACGCACATATCGTAACTTAGATTTGGCTGACTCACCACTCGGGTAAAGGCTCTTCTTTGGTTTTCTGTGGGCGTTCCGAAATGCTGTTTTGAGGGATTAGCTTATCCTATATTACACTGTACCGAAAGGCTCCACACTCACCAAAGTCCTGGTCACATCCGTTGTTCCTGTCACCGACATGAGCTCGTGTGTGAACCCCAAACAGTCAGCTTGACTTACCATCAAGATATTGAGCTGTACAATTATGTCCACGTCAGCAGTCAATCTTACGACATCACGCTTCATTGCACTTGCCACCAGAATCACACAAATACATCTGCTCCTTCTCAATTACGGCACTGCCCTCTTCTGGTGGTTTATAATGAATGATCGCTAAACAGTGACAAAAACACATCAGCTACGTTCCCCTTATTTATGTATTTAGACATGTGACACACCAGCGTTTGGTCCAGTTGAAGAGATAGTGGTGAAAGACAGCCCTTTGAACCACTTGTTTTCTCTGCAAATCCGCCTGATCAGCACAGAAGCGAGTCATCTTCCAGCAGACATCGCTAGCTCACTTTCTATACCCCTCCAAGATCTCTGCAGCATCAAATTCGTTCCACCTCTCACCCTTGTTGACGACATCTTCCAGCCATGCAAAGTATCGCACAAGCGCGACTCCATCTCTGATATGACTTTGTCGGAACCCTTCGATCTCGGTCTAGAGAGCACGGTGAGGTCCTACGTCAGATTCCATACCCTCGTCGACAAGACGAAAAACCAAGCTGGTCTCATCACTTACGGCGTTCTTTTTCGCTTTGAACTCCTCCACCATAGATCTTCTCACTTCGACGAAATCCTGGTATACCACCGTCAGCGATGCCTTCGAGACTTCAACGATTCCAGTGAGACAGAAGCTTACCTCCCCCACGGCCTTCGCCACAGCCCAACTGGATTTGGTATCGATCAAAACCTGATCCGTCTTCTTCACCTTTTCCTCCTTTTCCTTCTCCTGCTCGTCTTTCTTCACCCCCTGATCACCATCCTGTTCCAGCTTAGCTCGCTTCGGTTCCCCTCTTTCCATCTCGACGTCAACTCCGTTTGGGTTTGATGGCTGACTTCGTTCCACCTTCAATTGTTTCTGCCAGTTCTCCAAGGCACCCCATATCTTCTGATAGTCGAGGACTGCAACACCGTTTGACTGAAGGTATTTTCGGACTGTGTTGTCAAGTGAGGCTGGGTTTGCGAAGAGTGTGCAATCCTCTCGAGTGAGGATAGCGTAGGCGAAGAAGACCTGCATCGTATCGCAATCAACGACCAGTCAGTCTAAGGGTGGTGTGCATGTTGTTGGTGCCACCACTACTTACAGGGTTGTAAGGTATATCACTGCCTCTCAGGTTGAACAACCAAGCAATCTCATCCAAGCTCGCAACCACCAAACCCGGGCTTCCAATCCTCCTCAACTTATCTCTCAATCTACCCAACTTCTGACCGACCGTCTCGCCGGTGAATTCATCGCCTAGGTGGAAGATCGGGTTAGCGGGTCGAGAAGGACGATCGGGCGGTGTCCAGATTTGGTCAATGAGATTCGTGTCGATTGCAACGAGGTTCGAGGGGGATTGTAGAGTGGATCGAAGGGTCGTCGTTTCAGAGTATGGGATCAATGTTGGGTCGATACCTATTCGTGAGGATGGTGGGAGGTCCTAATGTCGTCGAAGTATAGTTTCTTTCAGCACACATTCTGTATTCCGTAAGTTTACTTACCGACTTGAGCCACTGGCCCCATGTAGGTGTCTCAGGCAGACCAGTCTTCATCAACGACCACCTAAGACCACCATCAGCAACAGCTCGCATAACTTGGCACAATGTCAAAGTAAGATTCCACCTACCCCTGCTCAAGCTGTTTTTGCGCTTGTAACCAATATCTCCCGTCTGTCCAACATCTCGCCTCGGTCTGAGTGATCACTGCGCACCCCGCGGACCCTGTGAAGCCCGTAATGAATGCTCGACGAGAATCGCAAGGCGCAAGGTACTCCGATGCGTCTACGAGGTGGTACCAATATAGCACATCAAATCAACAAGTGTAGTGAGGTGTGGGATGAAGGAAACTCACGAGCGTCTTCAGATGGCACAACGCTGTGAGCGGGAAGCAAAAATATCAGTCTTGTTACCGCATGATATACAGCAAACAGAGGGGCGACTCGACATACTACGCATCGATGTTCTGCTCCTTCATCAACTCCCTCAGCTTTGCCAGATTACTATTTATTTCTGACATGGTGAATATCGTGCGGCAGTGGGATCGAAGCGGGATGAAGGAAGGGCGAAACTCGATATTACCAGTATATTGCCTAAATAGAAGCGTCGACCGAGGTGACTTTGTAGTGAGTCTAAGGAGAGGAACAAGCAGGGAAGAGGAGATCATGCAAGTTATCTTGACAGAGAGAGAGAGAAGAGGATGGGACTTGATATGGTTGATGGTCAATGTTGCATGTTGCATGTGGTCACAAGGTAGAGTGAGCAGTTGCTACACATTCGGGGCCGATATTTCCGGCGGAACACAGGAACAGCGAAGACGGAATCAAATTCAAGTTGGGACGTCCATCTCCACTGTGTCCGTCCGTCATCGGTCTATGTCCATCGTTGATCATCATCACGGTCACAAAAAGTGAATCATTTCGCTTCTGTCACATACAGTCATACACAGACAGAATAGATAATAGAAGGAAGCAGAGACGATGCTCTCACGTACTACCCACCTCTTCCCCTTGATAGGGACGAGTTCCCCCATCGCTGGTCCCTCCACCTTTCGATCATCTCCCTTGCTCAAGAGAGGGTTTACCACTACCATCAAACGATGTGCTAGGACACATGGAGGATTGAGTCACTACGAGGCGTTGAGATTACCAAGGAATGCGACAAAGCAGCAGGTCAAAGCGAGGTTTTACGAGGTGAGTGAGGACTCAGAACCTGGAGGGATCCCATAGACCATGTACACGATGAGTTGTGAGAGACAAATGTCGCGATATGATGGGTGATCTCTCAAGCGGTGAATAGTAAAGCTGATGCTCATCGTTGTGATAGCTTTCGAAACAATATCATCCTGATGCGAAAGGTGGAGATACTGCTAAATTCCACGAGATCAATGATGCCTACGCGACGTTAGGGGA
Organism: Kwoniella shandongensis; assembly: GCF_008629635.2. Classification (NCBI taxonomy): domain Eukaryota; kingdom Fungi; phylum Basidiomycota; class Tremellomycetes; order Tremellales; family Cryptococcaceae; genus Kwoniella; species Kwoniella shandongensis. The sequence continues at coordinate 295,333 of NC_089299.1, forward strand.
CGATTCTAAGCGGTGCGTGGTGGTGTCCCCATCACACTCTGTCTGAGTTCCATCTGGCCTGTCTCAACTCATACCACATGTCCACAACAATAATGATACCGTCATACGAGATCGTAAACTGACCCATGTTGTTTGTCATTGCAGACGGCAATACGACCTATCCACTGCTCCAGCTTCACAAGCATCCCGACCACCTTTCTCGACCTCTCACTCCTCTTTCCGACCCAACGATCCATATCTCCATCGTCATACACAGGGTCCTCATCGAGCATGGCACACACATTCCAAACCTGGTCCATCACATGCTCACCCTGGCGCAGGTGCTGGAGCTGGAGCTAGTGCTGGTCCACGTACCGAATCGTATACGCCATTCGGACGACGAACACCCCCTAATTATTCATATTCGTACGAATATAATTATACACATAATCCGAATGTGAGGACGACCGATAGATCGGGCTGGGGAAAGAGGGCGAAAGCTCAACCAGAGGAAGAACAGCAAGCGACCGGAGGTGGGGTGTGGAGGTTTATCGTGACGGTCGGATTGATATTTTTCGTGATTAGTCTGGGTGGAGGGTTGACCGCGAACACGGAGAGCGAGGAGCCTTATTTGGTGCGGAAAGAGGAGGATGGTGAAGAGGACAAGTCAGGGCCGGATAGACTCGGAGAGCGTAAGGGAGGAAATCGACCGGGAAACCCTAAGCAACATGGACGTGATAGGAATGTGGAGTTCGTCGGCTAGTGGAGAAGGGCTTGCCTGAAGGCTGAACGGGTCGATGCAGCAGTCTTGAGGAGGTGGCATGTGTGGAGCATGGTGAATCGGGAGAGGTGGTAGAGGTTTCGTTAGCTATTCGCTACTGTTGTACAACCAAAGATATACATAGATCACATATCATTTTCCCGTATCGAGCCCAATTCCATCGCACTGCCATCATCAGTATGCTTTGCTAGCTCCCAGGATCATTCGTGCACAATATGGTCGGCTGCTTCATGTACAGATAATGTAATGCAAGCTATTCTTATGCTTCTACCTATTAGCGGGATCAAATCTTTCGGTTAACAATCCCCCGCCCTTACCCGGCAATCAACTTCGCATCATGTAATCCAAATCCACCTCGGTCTCAATCCAACATCATCATTATCTCTCTGACTTCGATTCGCGATCACACTCACACTATCAACTAGCGAAAATATCGATCACATACACACGATGCAGTCTTTACTCGGCGGAGCAGATTGCTCGACCTCTTCAAATCCTCTCAAGCAGGTATTGCAGAGAGAAGGAGTGGATAACAGTCTTTTCAAGGTGAGCTTGTCGCCGCTATCCCACCCTCCATACTGTCCAACATGGGTTGCACGACAGTGGGTGTTTGGACGTTGAGGCTCACAGCAATGTATGTAGGATCGACTGGCATCTGTCCCAGGACCGAGCTCTCAATCAGGCTTTCGACCTTCCTTCCCCCATCATGCATCGGCACCAGCCGCTGCTCCAGCACTACATGCCAATCCTACTCCACACCCATTCAATCTTTCACACCTGTCCGCGGCTCTATCGCAGACGAACGGACCAGCTTTGGCTCATCATCCGGATCAATTCGATGCACAATGGGATCGGGCTCGAGTGAATGGTCATGTTGCTCTTCCATCAAGAGCGGGACCGATGTTCGCCCCGCCAGGCCAAGCTCAAGGGAGTGGATCGCAGCAGCAACAGCAGTGGCGACCTGTCCAAGAACGGAGTGCGTGGTCTAATGATTTTCAATCGATGGATATCAATGGGAAAGGCAAAGCCCGTGCCCACACCCCTGAGACTTCGATGTCAACATACCAACATCAGCAACAGCAACCTGCTTCGATGATGGGGATGTCTTCCTTCCGATCACAAATGCCTTATCAACCGTCTTTCACACCGATGTACAATCCCTCTCCCTACGGAGGGGCAGAGGTGCATGGCCAAAGTCAACTTCCTCCGTCGACTTCGGCAGCAATGACAATGGACGAATCGAAGATGGAAGAACTGTTCGCTCGTGCTGAAGAAGATTGGATGAAAGCTGAAGCCCAAGAAGCTGGACAGAATGGCAAGACCAAGGAGGAAGAGGCGGTAGTAGAGAAACAGGCGGAGCAGGAAGAGGAACAAGAAGTGGTCAGAGAAGCGAAGGGGGATTTCGATGCGGTTTGGGAGAGTTTGAGACCTGAAGCAGAGAGGTTGGGGAAATTGGCAGAATGGGAAAAGGATTTCTCCCAGGTGAGTTGCCCAACTTTCGTTCTGCCCTTTCCAATGGGGTCCAGAAGATTCTGTTGCTACCATCTATCGGACCTGTCCGGTCCAGTGATCACGCGACATGCTGACGTTCTGCATCCTCACGACGCAGTTCACCAATGACGAGGACGATCTTTTCGAAACGTTGAACGAGAGTTTAAATCGACCTGATGTCGGTCAGATGCCATTAGAAGATCAGCTCGATTTCGGGCAATTCGGCCTTGGGAACGGGATTTCAGACGATCTTTTCAGAACCGATGATGGGGTACCCAGTCTGAAACGGTACGAGTACGGTAAGTTATCATCTTTCTAGCTAAGATGGCTCTCCTGACCGGATTTGATGCAGCGTCACCCACTGCACATGACAATCTTGCGCCTGCAGCTTTATGGGCAGAGGCCAATCACATCCTCTCGTCTGGCGGACCGTTATCCACCGCTGCAACAATGCTCGAATCGTTCATACGACGCGCAACGTCAGAAGATCGAGAACAGCTCGGGGTGTCCAGGACGGAGGCTTGGTCTCTATTGGGACGAGTCCATGCGATGGACGAGAAAGAGGAAAAGGCTCTAGCGGCGTTCGACGAAGGACGAAAAGTCTTGGAAGAAGAGGGTGTGAGAGGGAAGGAGGCAATCGCGGGAGAAATGTTAACGGTGAGATAGACTCAGCTGCTACTTGCTATCCAGCCCGAGAGAACATAGCTGAATATCTCATCCGTTCCTTGTAGAACCTCGCTATATCATATGTTAACGAGTCTCTCGATCTTGCGGCCCTCACCACGCTCCACCAGTTCCTTCGTCTCCTTCATCCAGCCCATGCGGGTCCCGCACCATCCCAATCCTCACTGGCAATGGACGAGAACACATCTCCATGGTCATTACATCAAAATATGACAAACTCGTTCCTTGCTCTTGCGAGAGAACAGTACCAAGGGCAAAAGGGGACAGTCGACCCGGACGTCCAGGTTGGGCTGGGGACGTTGTATTACATGATGGGGGAGTATGGACAAGCGAGAGATTGTTGGGTCGCGGCTTTGGGCGAAAGACCAGATGTGAGTGCAGCGCATGCGTTTCGACCAGCGATCGACGTAGCTGATGTACGACGGATAGGACTATTTGCTGTGGAACAGACTAGGGGCTACATTGGCGAATGGTGGAAGTTCCGAAGAAGCGGTTGATGCGTATCGAAGAGCATTGGAGCTCAAACCGACATTCACAAGGGCCATCTTCAATCTTGGTGTGGCATGTACGTGGTTCCTCTTGACTCGTCTCTACCTTAGCTTTACGAGACTTGGCTTACGCATCTCCATCCATTAGGTCTCAATATTGGTGTTCACAAGGAAGCCGCAGAACATTGTGAGTTTAGGATGCTCCAGTCACTGATACTCCATCGTGGTCGGCGTGAAATGGGGTTCACTGACACCGTCGCTCCATTTGTACGTTACAGTCCTCGCAGCATTGTCGCTCCACCCTTCACAGCGCGATTCGAGCGATGCTCAGATATACGATAGCGGGACATTATGGTCCACACTCAGGCGTTCTTTGGTGGCGATGGTAAGTCAGCTGAGCGACATGGTCTGCAGTAGATGTAGTTGGATCTACAGCTAACCATATTCGCTGCAGGACATGCCAGATCTCGCGGACAAAGCCAAGCCCGGGACGGATCTCAATGTCTTCCGTCAAGCAGGGTTCGAGTTTTAGTGCGCGTTATTGCCATGACGAAATGTGTTCGTTGTGCATAGAGCAAAACACACACATACCGATGGTAGCAATATGCATATGATGATGAAACGTGAATGTGATCATCCCCCAATCTCTCTACATGATCTGTCTAGATTCACTCCCCATTATACCACTCTCGTCTTTTCTACTCAGTGTTCGTTTCTTTCGCGTCCTTTTTTAAACTTGTCAAAGCGTACTCTTTCAAGACCTCATCAGACGAGATTGAAGGTGATTTGAATACTGGATCAATACCCTTTCCACTCTTTGGGAAAGCGATCACGTCCCGAATAGACTTTGCCCCGCATAAAATGGCGATTAGTCGATCGAATCCTGCGTGGCGTAAGAGACATCAGTTTCCGGTCTTTGTATGTAACCGATCAAGTCCACGAAATGAGTAACGAAGCTAATGGTTCACTTTGTACGATGTGAAGTGGGGATGGGGGGAAGGTTGAAATGGAGACTGAGCTCACCTAGTGCAAGTCCGCCGTGAGGTGGTGCACCGCATCGCAGCGCTTTGAGAAGATGGTCGAAGCGAGATATCTCTTGTTCGTCGAGCTGTGCGTGGAATGAAGGTCATCAGTCATCCGACTCGACAATTGGGGATACTCCATTGTCCCTCCCTATCGGTTAAGTCCTGTCGATACAAAGCACAGACAGCACAACGTGCGCACCGCGGGAGAGGACCTATACTC